>NW_017732400.1:270192-289546 GCF_001890085.2 Hipposideros armiger | reverse complement strand
GCCAACTTGGGCCAGTGAAGCAGCATCCTCCACAACTAGATTGAAGAACAAAACGACAGCTACTTGTCTGTTCCCCTTCCCCTAATTTCCCAGTACTGTTCCCAACCCCCCAATTACCCAATAAAAATCTTTAAAAATAAATAAATAAATAAAATAATTTAAGTCAAGTCCATGAGAATTATATTTAAGGGTTCCTACATGACTCAAATTCCAGCCCTCACAGCAGGGCTAACGTAAACCAGGGCTTTCGGGAGTCTCCCAAGGAAACCTGTGGTGTTGGAACCCTGTTAAAGGCCAGAAACCTCCTCACCCTCAAGATCCAGCACAAGAAAGTTAGAATGTGGGGCTCTGGGTTACTAAGATGGGGGAGGGGGTCACAAAGTCAGGAGGTCCTAGGACAGGCACCTAGGGGAAACTCCAAGAGAATTTACATGACAGAACCAAGAATTTAAGTGAGAATGTGTAGAATTTTCCCCAAAGACATATACACAAATTTTTAAAGGAAATGGCAGTGTCTATGAAAATGTTAATTGTGCATAATATTTTTATCCAGCAGTTCTACCCCTACCCTACAGATGGATATATTTGTACAGGTATGCAAAAGTGTGTACAGGGTTTCCATTACCTTGTTTGAAATGAAAGAAAGAAAAGGAAAGAAAGACAATTAAGTGTTCATTAATGGGGTAAATAGCCACAAAAAAAATGTGGTTGTTGGGCCGGCTGAGTGGCGTGTTGGTTAAGAGTTGGCTTGGGCCGCCAGCTCTGAGCAGCAGGGCCCCAGTTCGGATCCCACATTAGGGCCAGGGACGCTGCGCCCTCTACAGCTAAGATGGTGAACAACAGCTTGACCTGGAGCTGGGCTGCCGTGAGTCACCGGCGAGGGCATAGGCTGCAGTGGAGCTGCAGTGGGCTCCCGTAAGCTACTGTGAGTGGCCGGCAGCCGTCATGAGCTGCCAAGAGCCACTGCGAGTGACTGTCCAGTGGCCAGCGACCAATCTGCCTCACCTGGGAAGAGCACTATGATAATGCCAACATGGACCAGTGAAGCGATGTCCTCCACAACTGCACTAAAGAACAAAAAGCATAGCAACTCGTCTGTTCCCTTCCCCCCTATTCCCCAATGCTGTACCCCTCCCCCAATTCCCCAATAAAATCTTTAAAAAAAAATGTGGTTGTTTTCATTTAGGTTTTTTCACTAGCATACTCTGAGACAAGAACTTGATAAAAGTAGTTTATTTGGGGGAGCTCAGGAGGCACAAGTGAAGGGCTAGGAGGAGTGAGACTGGAGGGAAAAAGAGCCAATAAAGTGTATATTGATAAGTGGATTACTGTTGGGACAAAGAAACTGTATAGAGTGCTCCTCAGATTTGTCCCCCTAAAGGATGGAGAGAAGTTTTACCCACTGTCATAGTCAGTTTGGGATGCTATAACAAAATACCACAGACTTGTGGTTTACACAGCAAACATTTCTTTCTCACAGTTCTAGAGACTGGGAAGTTCAAGATCAAGGTGCCAGCAGAGTTTGTGTCTGGTAAGAACACTTTTCCTGCTTCACAGGTGGGTGCCTTCTTGCTGTATCCTCACATCCTGGAGAGAGAGCTCAAGAGCTCTGGTCTCTTCCTTTTCTTCTTTTTCTTTTTTTTAATTTATATATATTTTTAATAATTTTTGTATTTTTCCATTTCAGTTGACATACAATATTATACTAATTTCAGGTGTACAACAAAGTGAGTAGACATTTATATAACTTACAAGGTGATCACCCCAATAAATCTAGTACCCATAAGACACTATACACAGTTATTACAATATTATTGACTATATTCCATATGCTGTCCTTTACATCTCCATGACTATTTTATAACTACCAATTTGTATTTCTTAATCCCTTCACCTTTTTCACCCATCCTCCCAACTCCCCTCCCATCTGGCAACCATCAGTTTGTTCTCTGTATCCGTGAGTTTGTTTCTGTTTTGGATTTTAGTTTATTTTGTTCTTCAGATTCCACATATAAATGAAATTATATGGCATCTGTCTTTCTCTGTCTGACTTACTCCATTCAGCACAATACCCTCTAGATCCATCCATGTTGTTGCAGATGGCAAGATTTCATTCTTTTTTATGGCTGAGTTTATATGCACCATCCCTTCTTTATCCATTCATCCATTCAGGGACACCCAGGCTGCCTCCACATCTTGGCTGTTGTAAATAGTGCTGCAATGAACATATGGATGCACATGTCCCCTTGAAGTAGCATTTTCAGTTTCTTCAGATAAATACCCAGCATGTATTTTTTACAGCTGCATAGTCTTCCATTGCATGGAAATACCATCATTTTTAAAACCCAGCCTCCTATTCATGGCCATTTGAGCTTTGCACAAGCAATGCTGCAGCAAAGCCACCTTGTACAGGAGTCGTGTCGCTCACGAGTGAGTGAGTGTGTAGGGAAGATTCATAGGAGTGAACTTGCTAAGTGAAAGGGAATTTGTGATTTTTATAGAGTCGGCCAGTTGCTTTCCATAGACACTGGACCAGTTTACAGTCACGCCATGAACATAGGAGGGTCTTCTTAAATATGTTTGAAATGCTCCATAACAAATATAGAGTTTTAATTTAAAATTTTAAATGTTTTAGAAGTTCATAATCCCCCCCCCACCGCCGCCGCCAAATAATAGGTGCCTATGAGGTGCTTGAATTTGCCCATTAGATAGCTTCATAAAAGAAAATTTGGAGATATTTTTGCTCATAATGATATGGGCCAAGTGAGTAATATCCCCCCCACACACACACACAGCTGAATAACTTTTAAGTTTTCTTTCCTATAGAAAATTTAAGTTCCTCTTCCCTTGTTTCTTAGTTCCTTAGTCCCTGGCTTTGATTACTCTTCTAATCAGTTTCTGAATCCTAGATTAAAGATTGTTCCTAGACTGAATCACAGAATATCTCCCACCCCTGCTTCAGAGAACTACTTAAAAGCCTGTGACTTCCCAACATTCCCCAAACTATTCAGGACCTAACTCTTGCATAATCCCATCCCAGAGACTAAATAGGTTTTAACATTTCCCCAGGCAAGTATACTTGTTGATTGTAAACATTGAAGCCTAATATTGTTTCCAAACCCTTAGCCACCCTGCATCAATAGCTTTGAGCTCTGCTCTTTAAGAAATGTATTAATTATAATCTATTTTTCCTCATTTAGGGGCCTTGGGGATACAGAGGGTACCCCAGCAAGATTGCCAGTCACAACCAAAGAAGCCAATACTTTCTTCCAGGTGGGTCTCGAGACCCCTTCCTCTCATCTGAGATCAGATAAGGTGAGAGTTCCGTGAATCCCCCCAATAGGCAGGGACAGCTCTACACCCCTGCCCAGCAGGAAGCAGATACAGAAGAAGCGGCCTCCTGTCCCTCAGCTTCCCATAGAGATTTTATGGGGATCACGTCTCTCAAGGGGAAAACAAGGCAGGCAGTTAGAGGCAAGCATGGGGTCTCTGCATTTCTGCATGTCCCACAGAATGTACTTCCCCAAAGACCTCCCCTCTCCACCCAAAACTTCTCCTTTTCATTGTAATTATCCACCCCTATGGGGAAACAAATGGGTACAAAATACCTGGCTGGATTAGACCAGTCATTCACACCTGTGCAGTAAAAGCCATAGCAACCTTCTTTTCACCTGGGCCTCATTATGCCATTATTATAATATCATACATATGCCCGGAAATTTATTAATATCATTATAACAGACTGAATTCTGGGAAGGAACATGTGCAGTCAAAAGAGATGAGGTAATAGCCTGTTGTCAATCATAGGTGTCAATCAAGTGGTCCCAAGCCCAGAGAGGAACAGCCCATTCTAGAGAAAAAAGAATAAAAACACCAAGTCCTGGTCAGTCAGGGCCTTTTGAGCTTCTTTTGCTAGGCCTGCTCCAAACTCTTTGGAGTGTACTTTCTCTTCTAATAATGGCCCTTGAGCCATTCTCTACTGCTCGGGCCCGCTTCTGCTTCTTTGAAATGTACTTTTTCTTCTCATAAACTGCTTTTTACCACTTTACTTCTGGGTCTCATTCAACTCTTTGCTCGAGATGCCAAGAACCTGGACATTGTGCTTAGAAGGGCCCCCTCTCTGGTAACAATAACATGATTTTGATAAGAGAAGTGTTGTGGCTTCTTGCTTGTGTGTCGTGAGAGAATTCATGAGTCAGGTAGAAATACAGAAGGAAGATTTATTAAAATAAGAGGAGGTTCAGCTGGGCAGAGTCTGCTGGAAACTACTGCAAACTACTGCGTCAAGTCTTTGTTTGGTCTGAAGTTTTATATTTTCTAATCAGGGTGTAAATTGCTTCTGCCTATAGTGGAATTTTCTATCGAGTCTGGCTTTGTCCATTGGGGTTGGGGAAGCAGTTAAACTGGTTATCACAACCTTTGGTTATCATAACATATGTTATATAGATTTAAGTTGCAGTCGGGGTGGATCCCTACTGATGCAAAACCTCCCAAGTCACAGGGCCAGCACTGGGCAGAAGTAAATAGGAACATTAAAACTGGTATGCATAGTAAATGAACAGCAAGCATAGCCATCAAAGCCTGGCGGAAAGGAGGCAAAGAAACGGAAGCTTTCAAAAAGTCCCAAGCTAAATTACACTTATTAAATTGAATTATACCAGAAATCCAAATCTCAAAATAGAAGAATTAGTGCCACCATTACAATCTGCCCTGTCTTAACATTTCCCACTTTCCTATCTCTAATCAGCAATTAAAAATCTTTGGAGGGCCAGCTGAGTGGTTTGTTGGTTAAGAGTTCGGTTGGGAGCGCAAACTCTGAGCAACAGAGCCCCGGTTCGGATCCCACATTAGGGCCAGTGATGCTGCGCCCTCTACAGCTAAGATGGTGAACAACAGCTCAACCTGGAGCTGGGCTGCTGTGAGTCGCTGGTGACAGCGTAGGCTGCAGTGAAGCTGCGGTGGGGCTGCCATAAGCTACCATGAGTGGCTGGCAGCCATTGTGAGCGGCCAGCGCCATGAGCTGCTGTGAGCCACCGTGAGCGGCCATCTGATGGCCGGCGACCGATCTGCCTCAGCCTGGAAGAGGGCAATGGGCCCTCTTAACCAACATGGGCCAAAGAAGCACCAACACCAACACCAACATGGGCCAAAGAAGCAACGTCCTCCACAACTAGACTGAAGAACCAAATGACAGCAACTTGTCTGCTCCCCCTTTCCTGATTCCCCAACGCTGTTCCCTCCCCCAATTCCCCAATACAATCTTAAAAAAAAAATCTTTGAAATCGGGACGAGGGTCCCCCTTCTGTAACTACTTCAGAGCTGAGCAGGGGCGTATAGAGATGTACAAGCCCCCAACTCAATCCAGTTTCTAAATAGAGCCACCCATGTTTTTTTCAGGGCCTGGTCGCTCCACTATCTTTAACTGGCAATCTCATAGGTAGGGACAGCTCTAGCCCCTGCGTGAATTCTTTCACCACCCTCGAGCAAGGAGCCACAACACGAAGGTGAGAAGTTCTTATTTGTTCCACAAATGGAAGCATTGCTGCCACAGGGATTAGAGCAATGAGGGGCAGTGAGGACACAGGAGTGGCTTCCCCTGAGACTGCCTAGGGAGCTGCAAAGACCTCACAGGGGAAGTCACACCTGAGCTCCATGGGAATAATGTGAATACAGTTTCCAGCAGAGAGGCAAGAAGGGCGCTTTCCAGACAGAGGGAACTGGTATGTGCAAGAGCATGGAGGTGAGATAGACCACTACACTACAGGATTGAAGCAGAAAAAAAAAAAAAGGTGAATTGTAAAAGATGATAGTGGGCAAGCTAATTAGTCAGTATGCTTGTGATTTCAAATATCAGAAATTTAAACAAAAGCTCTGGAGAGTTCCAGGTTAATTTGACAATTTGATGATGTCATCAAGGACACAACTTCTTTTTGTCTTTCTGCTCCCCTTTCCTGACTGTTCTGGCATTCATTCTCATAGACCTTAGTTGGCTGCTGCTGCTGCAGACACCACCACACTCTCAACAACTGTGTCCAGGGGCAGAAAGCCTTTCCCAGAAGAGCCCCACTCAACCTCCCCCCACGTCATTCCTGAATCCGTCATGGCAAGAAAAATAGAAGTGGCACTGCTGGCTTAGACCAATCATAGTAATGTGTCTCTTTGGACTGTGAAGGCACCTCCTCTTATGAATATATGAGAGGGCAGCTCTGAAACAATAAATAAATAAAATGAATAAAAGCTTTCCTAGGGCCAGCCGAGTGGCTCAGTTGGTTAAGAGCTCGCTCAAGAGTTTGAGCTCTGAATTGGGCCGGCCAAGTGGCGCGTTGGTTAAGAGCTGGCTTGGGATGCCAGAGGGCCCTGGTTCGGATCCCACATATGAGGGCCAGTAACACTGCCCTCTAAAGAAAAAAAAAAACCAAAAACCAAAAAAACAAAACAAAAAAAACTTAATACATCATAGTTTATTCAAAGTGAGCTTATTCTGATGGGGCCGGCCGAGGGGCTCAGTTGGTTAAGAGCTCGCTCAAGAGTTTGAGCTCTGAGCAACAGCGGTTCGAGTCCAGCCCGAGCTGAGCAGCCGCTGAGCTGCCAACAGGTAGCAGGATGGCTCAGCTAAAAAAAAAAAAAAAAATCTTTCCTAGCAATGAAGTATGTATGGCTGTTATGTGAGCACCAAGAGTGTCTTCTATGAAAGGCTTGCAGGAGATTGAATAAGCTTTCCTAAAGGGACTTGCCTGCCATGCAAAGGGGTTTGGATCTTATCCAGTAGGTTCTGGAAAGCCTTTTTATTTTTTATTTTTTTAAAAGATTTTTATTGGAGAATTGGGGGATGGGAACAGCGCTGGGGAATTGGGGAAGGGGAACAGACAAGTTGCTGTCCTTTTGTTCTTCAGTCTAGTTGTGGAGGACGTTGCTTCACTGGCTCAAATTGGCACCATCATTGCGCTCTTCCTGGGCGAGGCAGATAGGTCGCCTGCATCTGGACGGCCGCTCACGGTGGGTGCTGGCCGCTCACGCTGGCTGCTGGCTGCTGGCTACACACGGTAGCTTATGGCAACCCACTGCCACAGGGTCTGCAGCCTACTCGCCGGCGACTCACGGCAGTCCAGCTCCAGGTTGAGCTGTTGTTCAGCATCTTAGCTGTGGAGGGCAGTGTCACTGGCCCTCATATGTGGGATCCGAACCGGGGCCCTCTGTCATCCCAAGCCAGCTCTTAACCAATGTGCCACTCGGCCGGCCCCTGGAAAGCCTTTTTTAAAGTTGATCCTGGGCATGATTAGATGGATGATATGAAGGGGACGTGAGATGAGAGGTAGAAGTGCTTCTATATAATAATAAGGCTGTTTTTCCATGTGCTTCTAATTTTAAATCACATACCAGGGAACTAGGAGTGGCAGATGGATGGATAACATCATGCCGGCTGGATCAGAGGCAGCAAAAACTGCCCCTATAGTGATCTTACCCATGAACTTCACAGCTCTTCACCCCTAGGTGGAGTTAACTGAAGTACAAACAGCAGACTTGGTGCTAACTAGGATCCAAAGCCGCCCTGACTGGTGGGGGCGTCCTAAAGGGTCAGAGGTCGGGAAAGAGGGGCTGAGAATGTTTTAATCAGAGGAGACTCACACAGTGCTAAATTCTGCCACTATGCTCCCAGAACAGACCATTGTGTCCCATTCAAGGCATCCAAAGTGACATCTGAGACTCCTAATTTTAGGCATCATGCCACAAACTATATCCCCATTATGACATATTCATCTAGGGAGAAGTGCCCAAGGGACATCTCATTCGTCTCTCACCCAGACTCCAGGGGAGCCACTGGCAATGACTTCATAATGACCTGTCCCCTGATCTGAGGGCAACAGTGATACAGACACAGTGGACTATGTGGTCCTCTGTACTGCTCAGATCCCTCCATTCATCAAAGAAATAGTCTGTCACCACTACACAGCCACATGATCGTCTTCAGCTGGGACTTCAGGTTCACATCGTCTCTGGAAAATAGGGTTCAAACTTCTCCACTGGAGGAGTCGCCTGTCCACTGCCACTGCCCACAATCAGGAGCCAAACAGTGTCCTGGGATCCCGCCTTGAGTGCCCGGTGCAAATCCTGCACTGAAGAGTGGGGGGATGGGAATGGGGGGTGGAGGAGAAAACTTTTCTGCAGAGATCTATCCTACCCACAATGGGATTGGCCTTTTAAGTTATTGAACTGACTTTAAAACATCAGTTCTGGAACATTCTACCTGCAAACAGTGGAACTTTTCAAATTATAAAAGAATCTCTCACTTGATGAAAGAACCACATGCTCCCATTAAGGAGCATCTTCTCAATGTTTTCATAATGTGTGATTTCAAGTCAAAAAGCACTTAACAGAGGAAGGGACTAAAAGTTTCTGTATTCTAAGCAACAGAACCAATTAGAAAGTAAGCAAATAAAAACTGAAATCTGAAATTTTAATGGTAAAAAAGATAACAAGTTATATATCTGTTTTTTCTTGGACAGGAAGCTAAACTTCCAGGACGGTGAGCGACCCTGACTGATGGTCAGACTGAGCTGGAGCCTCAGCCGGGTATCGGGCTATACAGCGGAGCGGGTGCAGTGGGAAGACCTCGGACGGTGTGCAGCAGGCGAGGGGCGAGGGATATTTTTCAGGGAATCCTTTCCTCACCTATAGCAACTGAGGCAAAACCACATTTCCTTTAGGTGCCATTCAGGAGCTGGGAAGACTTTTCACTCTCACAGAAAACCTCAACGAAGGTTGTACTCAAGGTTTTTAAGGCCAAATCCAAACAGCACAGTCCCTGGAGATGCAGCAGGCACCTGGGCCGTGTTCCTCCAGACCTCCCTCGTTCCTCTCACACCAGCTGTTCAACTTTCCCTGTCCCCCTCCACAAGTCCTCCTTTCTTTTACCTTCTCTCAAGTTTCCTACCTCCCATGTCGGCACTGGCCTGCCCCCCTTTCCCCCCAGGACTGGCAAATCCCTCTTACATTTTTGAGGTGATCATACCAGCCTGGCCAGTCTCTTCACCACCCAGTTTTGCTGCATGGAATGGAGAGTTTAGAAACCATGCTGTGGAAAGGAGGAGGAAGAACGCTCTTCTGGAGACGCTTTCAGCATAACAAGGGTTAGTCTCCCACACTAGGCCCCAGGAGGCTGATGTAGCAGGGGGTCTGGAGTGTTAGTGCAAGACAGGCTGCCAGCCTCCCTTTGCTTGAGAGGTGACAGCCAAGTATAATGCGCTTGACCCAATGACATAGTCTGGACAATTAAGTGTGTGTGTGTGTGTGTGTGTGTGTGTGTGTGTGTGTGTGTGTGTGTGTTTGGGTCTTGCATCAGGCTGCACATTCCATTGGTGCAGAGACCATATTTATCTTTTCACCCTGTGGCTACACGGCAGAGGAATTCAGGGAATGCCTGTTGACTAAAAGAGTAAGTGAATGTTGTTTGCTGTCACCCCTAGTGCAGTCCTGGCTCCATCCCAGGCAACAAAGAGACTGAAAATCAACATGGGGGCTGTGGTTCTGCAGGTTCCAAGGGACCCGGGATTTTGCACCAGCATGGGGCAGGGGTGGGGGTGGGGCACTGAAGGAGAACACAAAGGACAGGGAAAGGCATTTCTCCCCTGGACATGGACACCCCCATGCAGATTTAGTCCCTCACGGGCTCCAGTTCAGTGGGCTGGTGCTCAGCAGACTATAGAGGCAGTTACAGTATTCCTGGGTGCCTGGATCTATGAGCAAGTGGGGGCATAAAAAATAACTTTCCTCCCACCTTCTAAGTTCTTCTAGCTAGGCTAATAATCAAATTAACATGAGACAGGTCAACAGGAGAAAATTTATTACGGATGTACATGTGGGAGTGCTATAAGATATGAGACCCCAAAGGTGCATTGAGCTGTTGAGGTTTATGTGTCATTTTGGACAAAGGAGAAAAGGGGCAGGGATCTGGGATTTCAAAAGGAAAGCAAGCAATTCACAGATAGAGGAGAAAATGTGGTAAACAAATTCCTGCTGGGCAACTCAGAAACAAAGGGACACAGAGGGGATCCACAGTTAATTCAAATAGGCAAAGGGACTAGCTAAGACTCCCCTCATGAAGCAAGTTTTTCTATCTGAATTCCCTTAGGCCAGAAGGGAAGGGTCAAGGTTCTTTCTGAGTCTTTTGTTTCTTAATAAGCAGCTTAAAATCAATATTGCAAGGGCACATTTTGGGGTGGCAAAACTTTGGTCCCCTTCAAGCACACGTGAGACTTTCCTCAGACCCCCAGAAATACTTGGGCAAAGAAAGGGACTTCGCAGAGGCTGGGAAGAGACACTAAGTTTGGATTATTACCTTAAGGTGGCCCCATTTGCACACCCCAGTAGGCTAGTGAGACTCAAGGAAACTGAGGTTACAATTTTGGAATTTAATCTTAAAATACTACTCGCACACAGACTAACAGCGGCAGTGACAGGATACTGGTGGAGTCCTGCTGCACGTGGCCTGAGTTATGTGGGCAGGAAGTTCAAGCAGAAATCGAAGGCTAGCCAGCTTCACTTGGCCTCTGGGTGTGTTAGCTCCCCTGAAATGCCCTGAAGATATGAGGAACATGGGTGAGACTGGAAGGCAAACAGTGGCTCTTATCTAAGACAAATGAGCTTCCAAAGAGTCTGTAGCTCTTCCTAGTGAGGACGGAAAACGGGCCACAGGTTAAACTTGACAAGCTCAGGAGACTGAAAATAGCCACATAAGATGGCATGGCATAGGGCCGGCCGAGTGGCACATTGGTTAAGAGCTGGCTTGGGATGCCAGAGGGCCCCGGTTCGGATCCCACATATGAGGGCCAGTGACACTGCCCTCCACAGCTAAGATTCTGAACAACAGTTCAACCTGGAGCTGGGCTGACGTGAGTCGCCGGCGAGTAGGCTGCAGCCCTTGCTGCAGTGGGTTTCCATGGGCTACCGTGAGTGGCCAGCACCCGCCGTGAGCGGCCGTCCAGAAGCCGGCGACTGATCTGCCTCTCCTGGGAAGAGGGCAATGATGGTGCCAACTTGAGCCAGTGAAGCAACGTCCTCCACAACTAGACTGAAGAACAAAAGGACAGCAACTTGTCTGTTCCCCTTCCCCAATTCCCCAGCGCTGTTCCCATTCCCCAATTCCCCAATAAAAATCTTTAAAAAAAAAAAAAGATAGCATAGCATAAAAATTCCTAACTAAGGTGGGCCATGGCAGGAAGTCACATCTTTAGCCAAAGCTTCCTTCATAAAGTTAATCTGTGCCTTTTCAGTGGGCCTGTCTATTGTCTTTTTGCACCTAAAATGACATCTTTAATCCTTTTTCCGGACCAGAGCTGGAAACTGCAAAATTCCTCATTATTATGCTTGTCTCCTGATTAGCATCTCTATGTGCTGTAAAAAGCAAACTGTTAGCTATCCTGCACCCACCTATGTAAAAGAAGTCCCTGTCTCTCCAATTTACCTTTATCCAATCCCAGAGATTTCCCCACTTTGCTTTCTTTCACCCCCTTAATCCATCACCAATGCATTTCATGTAACCTTCCTTTTTTGATTCTATGTATAAAATGAGTTGCAAACCGCCATTTCAGGGAGCATTTTCTCAATCTGTTGAGATTTTGCTTCCCGGCAATTGTCGTCAGTTTGGCTCAAATAAATTGAGCCAAATAAAATCTTATAAGCTTTCTCTTAGGCTGGATGTTTTTTGTCGACTCTAGGTACGAGAGGGGAACGAGAGAAGGGGCCAGAGTCTCTAGGTAGCAGAGGACAGTCCCAAGCCTGGGAATGTCCCCATGAAGGTAGGACCGTAGCTGGAGTAGAAAGGGGGAAGATATTTGGCCTCTTGAGGAACTCTAAGACAGGCATTTTCCTCACTCCAGGCCTAGGGAAAGGAGCTTTCGTAGTACCCCTCAGAGAGCTTAATATGTGTTCCCTGCAATGTGGAGGACAGGGTGAGATCTGGGCTAGCTCCTGTCTGAAAATCAAAAACAAACAAAATCCCCAGGAGGCTGGCTAGCTGCCCTGATGGTAGAACAAGAGAGGTTGCTGGACTGAGGGGCTGCCAGCCTTCCCAGGTTTTAGGGCGCACTGGACTCATGAGGTTTCCTGTGGACCAGAAAAAAGAGAGAGCTGACACAGGACTATGACAGATCCTGTCCAAAAGGGTCACCTGGAGAGATTTTGTGGTTCTAATAGAGGGATGAATTGCCAGACTCTTAGAGGCTGCAGAAAGAAATACAGCTGACCAAGATGGGAGAGAGAAACGACTGAGATGAATGTCTTTACTAAAATACTAATAAAATTGTCAAAAAGAAACAAAAACCAAAAACAAAGGAATACAGTTGACCAGCCTGAGGAAAGGCATTTGCCCACATCAAAGAATAGAGAGTGAGAAATCCTAGCAAAGGGAATGAGTTATCTAAAAAAAGAAAGAAAGAAAGAAAAAGAAAAAGCCACGAAAGTGCCTAATGAAAGGAAAGGAAGATTCAGCTATGCCTACCAACTCAGGGACTGCTTATGCCATCTCTCAGTAGTTCTACCAGAGGAGGACCTCTCCAGGCCCCATTAGGCCTCTCCCTCTCCCCACTCAAACCCTGGAGGGATCCAAGGTCCACATGAGCAAGGTGAGCGAGGAGGGACAAAAGCATGCACACAGGGTGACCTGACCAGGTAGTATACAGGTGCAGCTGCTGGGGAGAAAGTCTATGTTAAAAGATATATAAAAATGAATCGATCTCTCATGTAACAATCCCAGCATAAGGAGTCTTGGACTGGATATAGTAACTCCGACTCCTTCTAGCTTGCTTTTCTGCCATTCTCGAGAAGGCTGCTCTCATGTGAATGGCAGAAATAACCCATCCCCACATCTGCTGAGTCTGTATTCCGGCCAGCGGTTAGAGGGAGAGGGGAAGGAGAGCACCACCCCTGCTGACCAGAACATTACCAAAGGTTTGCTCACATCACTGCTCAGAGCCTGTTGTTGCCCAGGTGGTAGTCACATGACCTCACCTAGGGTCAAGGGATACTGGGAAATATAGTCTTTATTCGGGGTGGCCAGAAGTCCCGCAAAAACTTGAGACTTCTTAATAAGGAAGAAGAGGAGAATGGATATTGGGGAGACAATAGCAGTTTCTGGGAAATGAAAGAAGATCCCTGCAGAGTTCAGTTCCTGCTGGGGGCAGCTGGTGTGTACATGGCACAAAGAAAGGGAATAAGGCATGAATTTAAATAAAGTCTGAAGTTTTTACAATCATATGAGACTGAACCATTTAATTACTTAAATATTTGGAGAATTAGAGTGACCAGATGACTTTTGCTAACCTACAAATGACCATAAAGATCATGGAAGCTACTTTAAATTTCATATAGGGGCAAAAGGAGAATGGATCCCACAAAATGGGTTTAAAGGGACAGAGAGAAATGAAAACAAAGTTGCTTCCTGGTCCCACCCTCTATTTGTTATGGTAGTAGGTTAGGCTGGGGTAAGAAAAAGACCTTAAAGTTTTAGTGCTTAACATAATATAATTTTTAAAATAGTTATTACTATTTTTTATTCACCTTTGTTGTTTGTTCCTATTATTGTCTTCCACACCTTTTCTGCCTATTGTGGTCTTATTATTATTTTTTTTTTAAGATTTTTATTGGGGAATTGGGGGATGGCAACAACACTAGGGAATTGGGGAAGGGGAACAGACAAGTTGCTGTCCTTTTGTTCTTCAGTCTAGTTGTGGAGGACGTTGCTTCACTGGCCCAAGTTGGCACCATCATTGCGCTCTTCCCGGGCGAGGCAGATCAGTCACCGGCCTCTGGACGGCCGCTCACTGCGGCTGCTGGCCGCTCACGCTGGCTGCTGGCTACACACGGTAGCCCATGGCAACCCACGGCAGCCTACGCCGTCGCCGGTGACTCTCGGCAGCCCAGCTCCAGGTTGAGTTGTTGTTCAGCATCTTAGCTGTAGAGGGCAGTGTCACTGGCCCTCATATGTGGGATCCGAACCGGGGCCCTCTGGCGTCCCAAGCCAGCTCTTAACCAATGTGCCACTCGGCCGGTCCTTGTTTTTTTTATTACTTATTTATATTTTTCAGTTACAGTTGACATTCAATGTTATTTTACATTAGTTTCAGGTGTACAGCCTAGTGATTAGACATTTATATAATTTGTGTAGTGATCCCCTGATTAGACTCCTGAGCAGGCTTGCACTCCAAGGGCAGCTCTCTTCCTCACGGTCAATCAGAAACTTGGACTGATAGTGTCTCTGCCATTTTCAACTCATGGCTTGTAGGGTCACCTTGATGTCAAGCTCTCAGTCAGCCAGAAGGGGACAGAGAAATGAGGGAAAATGTGGGAGATTTTTAGTATACCAGGCCTGGAATTTGGCACATAATGCCTCTGTTCACTCAAATTCCACTGGAGAGAACTTGGTCACGTGACCACCAGTATTTGAAAGAGAAATGTAGTCTGTGAACTCTAAAAAGGGAGAGGATTTTGTATGCAGCTGACAGTCTCCACCATTATGCCCCATGATTTGTGCATACCTAGTGTTGTGGTTATAACAATGAATTAACAAAAATCCAGTTTGGGACCCAAAGATGATTCTGGCAGCATTGTGCCAGATCCAAGGAATGGACCATTTAATATGCTGGATGGAACTTTCCTTTGAGACACTTGGAGGAGCAGCAGAGTCATAAAGGGGGAACGAGAAGGAGGCTGGTACAAAGCCTACGGGTCCTGCCTCCGAAATCTTCCTGCGGTCAGTGAAGATGTTGCCGGGGCAGGATAGTTAGGGTGGCACCTCACAGGATTTAGAATTGTAGACAGCTACAGAGCCATGCCATTAAATTTCAGAGCAAATCTTAGGACACAAAGGAGATTCTCCATGTGTAGCTGCTAGAAACCACTTCACAGAAAGTGGAAAAGAAAGAGGCCCTCACATAAATGAGTCTGGCTGACCCACATCAAGTTGGGAGTGTAATCTTCCATGATCAATGACACCAGTACAAAGAGACAACAAAAAAAGGGAGTCTACACATTTGCAAGAACTATCAGGAACTCTGGCCAGCGGTGTAATGCTCAGTAAGGCTGAGAACCCAGCACCTCAGAGCAGCACCCAGGCAGTGACCTTAAAGGCTGCCCTGCCTGATGGGGAACTTGTCCAGCCCCACCGGGGAGCACCTCTGGACCCACTGTGGTCAGAATGGCCTTTCTCTGAAAAAGTGTAACAGTGCCCTGAACAACTAGTAATTAAGAAAATATGATCTGCTGAGAGGCAAAAATACTAGACAGCCACCAGTATGAGCCACCAGGATTGTTTTAGGATCAAGCATTGTAGCCATCTCCAATACTTGGGCCATGGGAAGGTGTGGCCTGCAATATGGTTTTATGAAACAGCCTCCCGTCCCAAGTGCCTCAGAACACTTCAGTCTTCCACTGGTGACTCTGGGGAAGCCACAGCCCTGTCACAGGAGTGGGAGTGGGTGCTTGTCCTGTCTCTGTAGCTCCAAACCAGCTTGCCACCCTCATGAGTGATGCTCCCATGGCCTGCAGAGGTGACACAAGCCAGAGGCTCTTGGAGTCTGTTTAGAGCAACCAGCTCCCATTTTCCATTTTTTTCCTAACCAGCTCCCGTGCCCGGTTGCTCCTAACTGAGCTCCCTCTTCTGTCCTAGACTTGCCTGGGAGCTCAGGCTTGGTGCTCAGCTCTCTCTCCAGGCCTTATCTGGGGCCCACCCTCCCAACTCTTCCAACTGCAATTGTCTTGGGTAAGATACGCCACTCCAGTCACCCCATAAGGACCTCGAGCTTGATTCAAATCTAGACTGGTACCTCAACCATCCTCCAAAAGGAGCCGATTCAGGCACTGGTCTCCTACATTTCTCAGGGCAGCCAAAAGGCCCTCAGGCAGGAAGAAACAGCCCAAGGCAGGTAGCATTGGGCTTAGATAGTTTCCCATGCCAACCCTAGAGCAGCCCCAATGTTTTTCAGGGGGAGAAACAATGGACTTGAGATGGGACTGAACAGTTTGAATGGGAAAGACTCTCTATAAGTATATATGTCCTGCTGTATTACAATAAGAAGCTGGGAGCTTTAGCAGGTAGCAGGCTGCCTGAAGAGGACCTCAGGAAAGTGGGTGCAAGGACTACCTATGGGGGCAGCCTTGTGAGCCAACAGGGCTCAGGTCTCCATGCTTAATGCAACCAACTGGCTGGTTAGGACTCTACACCCAAAGAGTGGTTTGCACACCCAGAGGGTGGTTTCCTTATCTCGTAGGCTCAGATTTGTTAGCTCTCCCGTCTCTTCTTATGGCAAGTTATACTTGTGATCTGGGCCTGGAGCTATGGGCACGCACCTCTGGAAAGGCATCGGCAAACTTTCCACCATTCTGCCCTTTGGTTATTCTTTAAAAAAAAAATTATGAATTTATAATTGACATACAATAAAGTGAAGGGTGCACTTTGATAAATTTTGTCAGATGTATATATACCCACAAATACATCACCACAATTAAGATAGTGATTGTCCCCAAAAGTTTTCACATGCCCTGGGTACCTCCTTCCCTCCTGTCCCTTCCCACCTCCCAGTCCCAAGCAACCTGTAACCTGCTTAACTGTCATTATAGATTAATTTTAATGCTCTAGCCTTTTATATAAATGAAATCATACAGGATATACTCTTCTTTGTCTGGCTTCTTTCACTCTGGATGTCCACTTTTAGGAGACCCCATTCTAATGAAATGCAGTTCAGCTCCGACAGTCCTGCCAAGAGCTCATGCTACTTGTCTGTGTAATAGTTAGGTGTCATGAATTCTGGTTAAGCCATATAATTTCTCTATAAGGATGCTAAGTCTACTTTCTGCTTAATAGATCTGTCTCAATCAGCAACAAGAATAATTTGCACTCTTAATTTTTTTCCAAAACATAAAACCTTGAACATTGCTTCCACCCTCCCAATTCTTATCAAAACTTAGTTTAGGGGTGGCCAGTTAGCTCAGGTGGTTAGAACGCAGTGCTCATAACACCAAAGTTGCCAGTTCAATTCCCACATGGGCCACTGGGCTGCACCCTCTACAACTAGATTGAAACGACTACTTCACTTGGAGCTGGAGCTGATGGGTCCTGGAAAAACACACTGTTCCCCAGTAAAAAAAAAAAAAAACACCTCAATTTAGTGAAACCAACTCCACGTAGGACTACTTGAAGACTATGCAGTCCCTCCAGTTCTGTGGATTGCGTAATTACAGATATTCACAGCACTGTGAATTTGGATTGCATTGTTTTAACACTTTCTAGAATTTCTGTTTTCTTAATATTTTTTTCATTTTTCAATTACAGTTGACAATCAATATTCTGCTCTACCATCTTGACTGGAAATCTCTCTAGGAGCTCTTGTAATGAATTGTGCTTTGACGTTATGCTCTGAGATTGCAAGGACTCAATAAAAATTGGGCATAATGCTGAAGAATTAATAGGTGAAATGGTATGATGTCTGGACTTTGTTTTAAAAGATCTCCAGCAAAAAAAGTGGTGTGGGTAAATTAAGTAAGTATGCCAGAATTTAGGCAGTTGTTGAAGCTGTGTTATGGATATAAGAAGATTCATTATACTCTGCTCACTACTTTTGTGTGTGTTTGAAAATAATCACCCAAAGCAGAGTTTCTAAGAAATTCACCATCATCTTTATTATAGGGATATTGTTTAAGATTTTATTCACTTACCACTGCAGTATACTGCCAATGAGGAACTAAACCTACTAAGAGTAGGTTTAAGGCTTAAATAAAATATTTATCTTAACCAATGACTGGTTCAGAGTAATCACTTAATAAGCAGCAGTTGTTTATTGTATAATGTTCCCACCAGAATTGACTTGAATCATATTTTCTGACAGGCTGTTACTGATAAATAAAAAATCTATTGCTTTTATATATTATTTTGCAATTGTCCACATTTCTGAACTTACTTAAGCTGGACCTACTTGGAACTTGGAAGTTTCTTTGCCATTAGACAAAGAACAAAGGAAAAATATTTTCCTTCTGAGAGGTTAGTTTAGGGGCATACTGAACATATGAAGAGTTTCTGAAAGTTTAAAATTTTCCAGTCTCTGGGCCGGCCAAAGGCACGTTGGTTAAGAGTAGGCTCTGAGCCAGCTCTGAGCATGAGGGCCAGTGACGCTCCGCCCTCTACAGCTAAGATGGTGAAAAACAGCTCAACCTGGAGCTGGGCTGCCGTGAGTCGACGGTGTAGGATGCAGTGGGGCTGGCCGGCAGCTGGCATGCGCTTTTGTGAGCTGCAGTAAGCCACCGTGAGCAGCCGTCCAATGGCTGGCGAGTGACTGCCTCACCCAGGCAGAGCACAATGATAATGCCAACATGGGCCAGTGAAGCAACATCCTCCACAACTAGACTGAAGAACAAAAAGGACAGCAACTTGTCTGTTCCCCCTTCCCCGATTCCCCATTGCTCTTCCTCTCCCCCAACTCCCCAATAAAATCTTTAAAAAAATAAAATAAAATTTCCAGAGTCCCAGTCCAGAAGATAAGAATTTAGTATGAAATATTAAAAGAATAACACACCATAACCAACCAAGAGTGCAAAGATAGCTTAATATTTTTAAATATATTCAAATTTATCACACCTATAAGCAAAAGGAGATAAACGGTGTGTTCATTTTAATTATTTACATTTGATAAATTTGAACAATTAATCCTATATAATATAAAAAAAGAATTCTTAGAATCTAGGAATAGAAATATACTTCCTTATCATACTAAAGAATGTCAATTTCGAATTAACAACCAACATAGTACTTCCTGAAATATCCCTATGATATCAAGAATTGGGCAAATTTCCCTCTGTAACCACTATCACTATTATTCACATTTCCTAGACAGTCATATTCAATACAATAAGATAATATGAAATTAAAGAGCCTAAACATATATTTGAAAGGAGGAAGAGATCAAAGTATTCTTATTTGCAGACTTGATTATCTTCCTAGAAAGTCAGAGTATCAATTGAAAAACTATTAAGTTCAGAAATGTGGACAATTGCAAAATAATATATAGAAGCAATATATTTTCTATTTATCAGTAACAGCCTGTCAAAATATATTTCAAAGAATTTTCACTCACACTGTGAAGAAATATATAAAATACTTAGAAATATACTCAAAATAAACATTCACATTCATTCACATCATGGAAAGATTACAAACATTTTTTTTTTAAGATTTTTATTGGGGAATTGGGGGGATGGGAACAATGCTGGGGAATTGGGGAAAGGGGAACAGACAAGCTGCTGTCGTTTTGTTCTTCAATCTAGTTGTGGAGGACGTTGCTTCACTGGCCCAAGTTGGCACCATCATTGC
>NW_017732400.1:257021-268882 GCF_001890085.2 Hipposideros armiger | reverse complement strand
GCGTGGCTCTTCCATGCATATATTTTGCCCCGAGCCAAGATCCCTGGTCTAGATCCTAGTGGAGCTCGGCTACTTTCCGGGCAGCTCAGCAAAGCAGTGGGATCCACATCTTCCGGGGATCTCCAAGCCTCAGAGGCCCGGTCTTTTTAAATTAGGCTTGCTGTTTTCTATTTCTCCCTGGGCTGCAGAAAGCTAGAAGATTTTTATCTAGCTCAAATAAGGCTGCTGGTCTTCCCTCTTTTTTTTCTGCGAGGGTGTTTTTGGCTGCAATTGCATGTAATCCCAATGGTGTAGACCAGTGGAGATGGATCTAGGAGTTTACCAACTGAGACATTTTTCAATTTCTTTCTTGTCATCCTTGCTGGGGACTGAAAACGCCTCTGTGAGACTTGACAATAGCTCCTCTGGTGCAAGCTGGTAGCTGTTGACAACAAAATCGAGCAAGCTATGGATCTGGTGAAAAGCCATTTGATGTATGCGGTTAGAGAGGAAATAGAGTGCTCAAAGAGCAAATCAAAGAACTAATAGAGAAAAACTCCCAGCTGGAGCAGGAAAACAATCTGCTGAAGACACTGGCCAGCCCAGAGCAGCTCGCCCAGCTGCAGACTGGCTCCCCCCCCTGCCACCACACAGCCACAGGGAACCACACAGCCGCCGGCCCAGCCAGCGTCCCAGGGCTCGGGACCAACGGCATAGCCTCCTATGCACACGCAGAACTGGCTGCTGCTGTCTGAACTCAACAGACCTGAGATGATGTACTAGGGGGAAGCCGCCTCCACAGTCACCCATTTCATCGCTCGCTGCAAAAGAGACGTGAGACTGACATACGCCATTATCTCTTTTTTTCCAGCATTAAACACCCATATGCTTTTGGCTTGAAGAAATTTCCTAGCTGGGTGCGTTAAAGGTTAATCAGAGAATTAGCATGGATGTACTGGGACCTCATGCAGCTTGGCAGATGTGTGAGAAGTGGTTTAATTCATACTGAGGAGAGATGTGTGCCTTTTCATCCCTCCCTGCTCCCCACCCTCACTTCCAAGAGTTCCCGCCTGCTTGCACGCAGTGTGCTCCAGGGGGTTATGGAGCAGTGGAGCTCACTGGACTGTTGTCTTTCCTCTTGTCCCTGTGAGGAACTTGAAAGGGAGGTAGAAGGCAAGACTGGTGCATAGTCAAGGGGAAACATAGTTCCTTGTACAAATCGACAACTGTCGCCAGAATCCATAAAAAAACGAGTACTGTGCGCCTCACCCTGAAACAGTGGATGACACAAAACTATTAGAGTGACTAAACGGTGACAGGTAGCTGGCACCTAGGCTATCTTACCATGAAGGATGTTTTGCTTATTATATATTTGTGTATGTAGTGTAACTATTTTGTACAATAGAGGACTGTAACTACTATTTAGGTTGTACAGATTAAAATTTAGAGGTTTCACTGGCTGTCTGAAGAGGTGTGGATTGTGTTTATATAGGGGATCTACATAAAAAAATGCTACGTGAAGAAAACCACACCTACAGAAATTTTAAGAATTTGACACAGTCACTTTGTGTAATCGGAAATCTGCTAGCTGCTGAATACCTTGAAGTAAATCTCTGTTCACTGAAGTCTTTTGATTGAGCTGGTTGAAGACTTTGAAAAAATGATCAGTTCTAGCTAACGAGATGAGTTTCCCAGTAGGGGTTTCTGCATATCACCTGTATAGTAGTTATATGCATACGATTCTGTGCATGTTCTCTACACAGTTGTAAGGTGTCACTGTATTTAACTGTTGCACTTATCAACTTTCAATTAAGCATATAAAATGTTGGGGAAAAAAAAAAGAACAGCTTAGTCAGTGAAACAGAATACAAAGTCCTCAAAGAAACCTAAATGTAATAAGAATCTGGTATATGATAAAACTTTAATTTCAAACTAGTGGGAAAAGAATGCTTTATTACATAAATGGTATTGGTTCTAACCATTTGAAATACAATAATGATTAGTTTTTGTCTCCCTATACTCAAAATAAATTCCATATGAATATAAATGTTGTCGGCATAAGAAACATCCAAACCTATAGAGAATTTTTATGTTTATCATTAGGATCCTGATGTATTTTCCCAAGAACGTGATCCCACAGTTACCGAAGAATGGAAACACAGATCCGGAGAGGCAAGGTTTAAGCAGAAGCAGTTTTATTGCAAAAGCATAAGAGAAAAAGCACAAGAGAAAAAGCGCAAGAGAAAAGTTCTCCACATATCCGCAGAGAGGGGGGATTCCAATGAAATGCCCCATGGGCTGGGCTATGCTGGGAACTATAATAACTCTGAGTTCAAGTTGTTTGGTCTTCTATATCTGGGCAGTCAATCTTGGCAGGTTCTGAAAGCTTATTAGCTCCCTTTCCCCTACACCTGGGCTAATAGTTTTGGCAGGCTTTTCAGCTTGAGCGGCATTTTACAAGCTGAATGACCCTCCTCCCCCACACTTGAGCCGACCACTCTGGTGGGTCCTGCACATGCAGCCTGAATCCACCAGCTAGCCATTAAAGTTATTTCCTCTGGCTTTGTTATGGTCTCCGCCTTAATCCCCTCTACCATGGCCATTTTCCTCACTGCCTATAATTTTTCAATCTCAATATGTCAGGAAGCAAAATCTCAAATGCTCCAGAGAATAACAGTTTTGTAGCTTCTTTTATGCATTAGAAATTAAGAAGGGGACTAAGGGAGATTGGACAAAGCAAGGTGGGATTGATTACAGGAGAGTTAACATTATGTGTTCTCTCGAGGGTGAATGCTCCCTCTGAGGGTTATTACTTGTGGCAATTCAAAGGTGTGTTACCCTAGATGCACAGAAACTATGGACAGGGCTTGCTTAAGACAAAGATAAACTTTTTTTTTTTTTAAGATTTTTATTGGGGAATTGGGGGGATGGGAACAGCGCTGGGGAATCGGGGGAAGGGGAACAGACAAGTTGCTGTCTTTTTGTTCTTCAATCTAGTTGTGGAGGACGTTGCTTCACTGGCCCAAGTTGGCACCATCATTGCGCTCTTCCTGGGCGAGGCAGATCAGTCGCCTGCATCTGGACAGCCGCTCACTGCGGCTGCTGGCTACATACGGTAGCCCATGGCAACCCAGTGCCACAGGGGCTGCAGCCTATGCCGTCGTCGGCAACTCAGGGCAGCCCAGCTCCAGGTCGAACTGTTGTTCAGCATTTCAGCTGTAGAGGGCTGTCACTAGCCCTCATATGTGGGCTCCGAACCGGGGCCCTCTGGTGTCCCAAGCCAGTTCTTAACCAACGCGCCACTCGGCCGGCCCCCAAAGATAAACCTTTTACTAAAGAAGTTATATGCCTGGGGCGTGACTACCTACCACAACCTGCCCAGTTACGAATTTATGATCAGATCACCCTGGGAAGCTACTTTCCATAGAACCCATTGTTTTCATCCACAATGTGAAAATTTTAAATGTGAAAAATGAAAACATGGGATTGAATCAGGGAGGAACCCAAATTTACTATGTGCTTCCTGGGTTGATCTTTAATCTTGTTCCATCTCTGAGAGAAAGCAAAGAATAAGTAAACTGTAGCACATCTTTCATGTTTGCATCTTGACGTATTCCTCAACTTCTCTCATTTTCTGAGCACCAATTCCTTTACAGCATCCTGGGCTCTATTGTGGCAGTGGGCCCTAGACAAAGGCCTTCCCAGACCATGTGGTCACTAAGGATTTCACGCGGGCTTGAGACAAAGACATTCCTGGACTGCATGGTCATTAAGACTTCCGCATTTAATATTTCTGAATTCCTACCTCACCCGGGAGCCAGTCAGAAAGTGGCACAATGGCCACATGTCCTAATAATAAATCTTAACTGCCAACCTGGAAACTTCAGGGTATATAGCCCCGAGTCCCACCCGGGTCAGGGCTCAGCCTCTGGATGTAAGTCCGCTGAGCCTGTGCCAGCATTAATAAAAGTTGCTTCAAAATACTTGGTGTCCTGTCTCTCTGAGTTTCCCGCAACATAATTGGGGGCTCGCCCGGGAGGCAGAGACGGTGATATTTCCGCCTCCCTTGTCCCCAAGGTCCGGCTCCCCCAGATGAGAGGGGACGCGCACTCTACTCAACACCAACGGACCCTTGTCGATCAGTGGGGATGTCTCCCCTGTCGGCCACAGAGGACCGACCCGGGAGCACAAAGGAACCCTGAGGGCTACAGGAACTAGCTTGGGAGCGCCGCCCGACCAGAAAGGTAAGGACCCGGGTCCCTTAAGGCAGCCTGTCCATCAGCGGACAGAAGGAGTCACCTGAGTATCTCAATTTCTGAGAGAAACCGTGACTCCCAGGAAAAGGGCGGTGGGCGGACAATGAATTTGTTTGAGTCTGTGTGAATGAGACGCAGCCCATCTGCAAAGCGAGTGTGGAGTCCAATCCATGGGTCTGTGGCACACCTCATATGGCTTAGGGTGGTATTGCTAAATTGTCTCGTACGGTTTAGTAATCCGAGTTGGGGGCTTAGACCAACCCACCAATTGCTAAGAGACGCCTGAAAATCTCTGCAAGGGGAGTGGCTGGAGACAGACAAAGTGAATCTCTGAGTGTGTGTCACGCTGATTTCGGGTGGTTACCATGGGTGGGCGACAGAGCACTCAGACTCTGTTAGGATGTACGTTAAAAAATTTTAAGAAGGGGTTCTTAGGGGATTATGGCATTGAGATGACCCCCCAAAAGCTCCGTACCTTCTGTGAGATTGACTGGCCATCATTAGGTGTTGAATGGTCAGCAGAGGGAAGCTTAGACAGAGACCTCATTAGGAAAGTCTACCTCATTGTTACTGGCAGCCCCGGTCACCCTGACCAGTTCCCCTATATCAACTCATGGGAGGCTATTGTACATACCCGACCCCCTTGGTTGAGGACCTGTTTGGAAAACCAGAGCAGAGTTTTTCTGGCCCAAGCTGTGATCCCCTCATGGAAGCTACCTAAGGACAAAACAGCAGAACAAAAGCCGATCTTGTCTTCAGACCCAGAGGAGATCCCGCCACCCTATTTGCCTATCTACCCAACCCTTTCGTAAGCCTCCAAGTTGCTAGCCCAGCCCCCAGGACCAACCTCGCTGGCTCCACCTCCTCCGCCCACCACGCCAGTCCAGCCTCTACTACCGCCTCACCAGCTCCACCTTCTCCACTCACCATCCACTTCCCGGACCCTCCTGGTACACCATCGCCTCCAGTCCTGACCCCATACGGACCCACAGATAAGTGGCTACAGACAAAGGACCCTGAGACTGGCGCTCTCCAGCTCCCCCTACGGGAAACCAGAGGCCCCGTCTACTAAGATCAGGAAGGCCAGATTCAGGGAGGCCGACACATGTTTGTGTACCAGCCCTTCTCAACCACTGATCTCTTAAATTGGAAAAATCATACCCCATCATATACTGAAAAGCCCCAGGCTTTGACTGACCTCCCTCAGTCAATAATTCAAACGCATAGGCCCACATGGGCTGATTGCCGCCAGCTCCTCCTAACTCTCTCCAACACTGAGGAATGCCGGCGAGTCACCCAGGGAGCTATAAAATGGCTGGAGGAGGGCAAGCCAAGTGGCACATTGGTTGGGAGCTGGCTTGGGACGCCAGCTCTGTGCAGCAGGGCCCCAGTTCGGATCCCACATGAGGACCAGTGACACTGCCCTCTACAGTTAAGATGGTAAATAACAGCTCAACCTGGAGCTGGGATGCCATGACTTGCCGGCGACAGAGTAGGCTGCAGCCCCTGCTGCAGTGGGCTGCCATAAGCTACCGTGTGTGGCCAGCAGCCAGTGTGAGAGGCCAGCAGTCGGTGTGAGCAGCCAAGAGCCGCTGTGAGCGGCTGCCCAGAGGCCGGCGAGTGATCTGCCCCACCCAGGAAGAGCGCAATGATGGTGCCAACATGGGCCAGTGAGGCGACATCCTCCACAACTAGACTGAAGAGCCAAAGAACAGGAACTTGTCTGTTCCCCTTCCCCGATTCCCCAACACTGTTCCCCTCTCTCAATTCCCCAATAAAATCTTTAAAAAAAAAATGGCTGGAGGAACAACCCCACCTGAGACCTTAAACATTCAAGTGTATGCCCAGAACCATTTCCCTGAGGAGGACCCCCAGTGGGACCCCAATGACGACCGAGATTTCCAGATGCTGAAGCAGTATCAAGAAGCCCTTATAGGAGGCCTAAAGGAGGGTAGCAAAAAATGCATCATTATGAACAGGATCTCTGAAGACCTCCAGGTACCAGAGGAGAGTCCAGGCCAATTTTATGAAAGACTCTGTGAGACATCCCATCTCTACACTCCTTTAGACCCTGAGGCTGTCGAGAATCAGCAGATGGTCAATGCTTCTTTCGTTGGGCAGTCCCAGGGCGACATCCGGCAAAAACTTCAGAAACTGGATGGATTTGCTGGCATGAATATCAGCCAATTCCTCGAAGTGGCGACAAAAGTCTATGTCAACCGTGACCAAGAGGCTCGTGGAGAGGCTGATCAGAAGATGAAGAAAAAGATGGACTTGCTGGCTGCTGCGCTGGTTGAAAGGGCTGTGACCCCAGGACAAAATGCCATCCTAAATCTGGGACTACCCCAGTGAGGATGACGTCAAAGGGAGAACACTCTGGGAGGCCAAGGCTAGGACATGAACAATGTGCTTACTGCCACCAACATGGCCACTGGAAAAATGAATGTCCTCAGCGGTTGGGGAGGATGCCAACAGGTCCGAATCCCCAGAGGTGGGGTCGAGTCACTCATGGCCGTTACCAGCCGCCCCAACAGATGCCAGGCCCTTCTGAAGACGACTTTGTCGGACTTGCTGGCATGGAAGAATATGGGGAAGAGTAGGCCAGACCGGGCTCCATCCAGCCAGGCCCCCAGGAGCCTATGGTCCCAAGGTTAATTGGGGGCCAATCCATTAACTTTATGATTGACACAGGTGCTGAACATTCTGTTGTGACATGGCCCATAGGCCCCATCTCCCAAAAACAGGTCACCATCGGGGTGCCACGGGAGGACGAGTCCGACGGCCCTTTTTACAGCCTCGACAATGCACCTTGGGAGGCCGAGAAATTACTCATCAGTTCCTCTACCTGCCAGACTGCCCTGCAGCATTAATGGGAAGAGACCTAGTAAGAAAACTCCTGGCTCAAATCACCTTTAACCACAGTGGCAATGCTGAGCTAACATTGGGCAAATCAGGGGCTAAGATTACGTCCCTCACCATACCTCAGGAGGAAGAATGGCGACTCTTTGGTCTTGTAGAAGAGGTCCAAGAGGGGCCCGAACTCCCCTTCTCAATAACAGGAGTTTGGGCAGAAGACAACCCACCGGGCCTGGCACGGCATGCAGCCCCAGTAGTTGTAGAGCTTAAACCTGGGGCAGAACCGGTGTGCCACAAGCAATACTACATCCCCCACAACGCACGAGTTGGCATCCAAAATATTTGGACAGACTCCTAAAATATGGGATTCTTCGTCGCTGCCAGTCATCTTAGAACACTCCTCTGCTTCCAGTCCAAAAGCCGGGAACTGACGATTACCTTCCAGTGCAGGATCTGAGAGCAGTAAACCAAGCAACAGTTGCTCTACACCCAGTTGTCCCCAGCCCATATACTCTTCTGGGCCTCATCCCAACTGAAGCAACCCACTTCACCTGCCTGGACCTCAAGGACGCCTTCTTCTGTATTCGTCGGGCCCCGCAGAGCAGCCACTGTTCGCCTTCCAGTGGGAAATCACTGAAAACGGGGACAAAGGACAGCTAACATGGACAAGGCTACCACAGGGCTGCAAGAATTCCCCAACCATTTTGGGGGCTGCCTTGGCTTCGGACCTAAAGCCTTTTCCAGCCAGCCAAACCGATTGTGTACTGCTCCAATATGTAGACAACCTCTTACTAGCTGGGAAGAGCTACGATAACTGCATGCAGGGTACATATCACATCCTTAAGCTTTTGTGGGAAGGAGGCTACAAGGTCTCCAAGAAAAAGGCTCAGATATGCCAAGACAGGGTCAAATACCTTGGTTTCCACCTGTCACGAGGACAGCGCCAGCTCGGCCCAGAAAGGAAGCAGGCCGTATGTACCATCCCTGTCCCCTCTACTCGGAAACAGGTTCGCGAATTCTTAGGGGCGGCAGGCTTCTGTAGGATCTGGATCCCTGACTTCTCTACTATAGTCAAACCCCTTTATGAGACCACAGAGGAGGGTGAACGTGAACCTTTTCTGTGGGAGTCTCCACAACAGAAAACTTATAATGAGCTTAAATGGGCTCTCACTCATGCCCCTGGCCTAGGATTCCCGGACATCACCAAGCCTTTCTTCTTCTATATACATGAACGCACAGGAACGGCAGTAGGGGTCCTTACTCAACTTCTAGGGGATTGGCACCGGCCAGTAGCCTACCTCTCAAAACAACTTGACTCAGTGGCATCAGGATGGCCACCTTGCCAGAGGGCACTTGCAGCAATGGTCCTGCTCGTGTCTGAAGCTGACAAGCTGACCCTGGGTCAGGAATTAACTGTCCGGACTCCACACTCAGTTCGAGCCCTGTTAGATCATAAGGGACATTATTGGCTTACCAACTCCAAGATTGCCAAGTACCAACGGCTATTATGTGAAACACACAAGTCCACCTTGAGGTGGTATGGACCTTAAACCCAGCCACTTTACTGCCTGTAGGGCCGGGGCCCCCAGACCATGACTGCATTGAAGTCATGGACGAAGTGTTCTCCAGTAGGCCTGACCTGACTGACCAACCTCTTATGGACCCCGATGTAGAATACTACACTGATGGTAGCAGCTACGTCCAGGGAAATAGACGGTTGGCTGGACCACAGGTGTCCACAGCCTCATCACACCCCTTTACCCTCTAGTGCAAGGGGGTCCCTTTCTGTTGGGGTGGGGAGGCTGCTCCTAAATCCTGGGCTTATGCCTGAATCCTTTCAGTTCCCTCAAGGGCCTATGGTTTGAAACTTAGGAGCCACAGGAGGACCAGCGGGCCCTACCTCCCACCCTCTATCTCCACACAGATCCCTCCTTCCATCTTCCCTACAATGTGGCCAGCACCATGTTGAACATGGTGCTCTTTCTAAATGAGTATGGCTTTTTCTCAGCTCGCACCTGTGACCCTGAAATTTCCTGACTTACTTCATTGCTTCTAAAGGCATCACCTCCCATGTTTTGACCCAAGTAGAGGAGCTTATGGTGCTGTATAGGGACCAGAGTATGGTGTGTTTGTAGAGTTCAAGCCGGAAAGGTGCCCTTGACCCTAGTTTGCCCTGTTCAGCCTCTCTGCCAGCCCTCTCCCTGCTTTCTGCCCCAGTTCCTCTCCTGCACACTGAAGCCAGGGTGGCCACCTCCGTTCCTCAGATGTGGCCACACTCTCGCTCCTCGCCCAGGCAGCATCTTCTCTGAGCACTCCTGGAACTGTGTTCCACCTGCAGCTCCACCCAAGATCTCTAGAGCGCTTGGCAAGAGCAGGAAGGATTTGCCCACAGCCAGAGCTCTCTGTCCTAGTGGAAGGGCCTGGCAGAGAGCCCGTAGCTAATTCAGATGCCTGCACACTTAATCCATGCCCCTCTCCTCCCACTGTGTGGGCCTGTAAAGATCAGGACAGTCCCATGACCTTAGTTACCAAGTGAGGAAGATAGCGTGGCATTTGGTGAGTGAAAACACACTGCTCTCATTTCTCCAGCCCCACACGGTAATGTGTGACAGCAACGTTATATAACTACAGTCCTAACTATATCTGAAGCATGACAGAACCTGAACCATGGAGGCAGATGAAGTTGAATACATCAATTGGGAAAATGGAGGCGTGGGTAACCATATGAAACCTAAGTCAGGTGTGCACACAAATACTCAGGGAGAACCACGCACTCAAGATGTGGAGATGTGGAAAGGGCGCCCCCTGGTGGGGATTCCAGGAGTTCCCACGGAACTGCAAGTCACTGCTCAGGCCAAAAGCCCAAGCAATTTGCAGTCTCAGTCAGGATTGGAAGACTTCCATTTGCTGAGGGCTCCTGGCATTCTCTGTCCTGAGATGACACCCAGTTCCAGGAAGAACTGGCTTCTGGAACAGACTTGCACAGGCGCCCCAGGAGACAGTCTGGCCAAGCCAGTAGACCGGTGCGTCTGGTGGAGGGATGCCTGCCCACCCCTGCTCCTCAGCGCCCTGGGCCTGCTCACAGGCCACGGCCATGGCAAGGGGAGCAGGGGCCTCTGAGTGGCGCCAAGGCTGTGCCTTACTGCCGCTGTATTCACAGCCACAAGGGCGCTGGAGCAAGAGGCTTGGTTCTGTTTATATTGCAAAGGAGGCACCACTTTGTATGTACTGCCCTGTTTAGGTCACCTTGCCGTACCACTCAGAAATATCCGGTACAGCAGGAAAGGGGGAAACACGCTGCACTGGGCATGCGCCCTGCCTCCACCTGGACGCAACTGGAAATCCCCTGCTGATTCCCTGCTGCCAGGATGGATTTGGAATATGGGACAATGTATTCACTGAGTCCTAAGGACACGGCTACCTAATGCCCCAGATGCATTCTGGCTATCATATACACCATCATTTTTCTGGGGCGATCCTATGACATGTGAAACCTCTGGTTATCCGTCTAGCGACTGTGTCAGGCTTCCAGCGTTTCCTCTCATATACTCCCTGGTGCTGGATCTAGCCTGACTTGAAGCCCCTGACGAAATGTTGGCATGGAAAGCCCAGGCAAAACCCTTCCTGCTGTTCTAGAGCTGCCACCCCAGGGCTCCTCTCATATGTCCTCATGTTGGGGGGGTGGGGAGCACAGCTTCCCCCATCTTCATCTCAGGTAACTGCTGTAGAACCTTCTACCTGATCCAGCCTTGATGTTAGAGTAGTTCCCTACAATTAATGCTTGTACAAAAAGACACAGACACATAAACAAAACAGAATAGATAGCCCAGAGGCTTCCAATGCAGAATGACGGTGGATAAAATAGTAGAGGAAATAAAAAGTCCATGTTTAACAAGGGGAGAATATCCCCATGGATATTCCCAGGAATGGAATATGAATGCAAAAGATGACCAGGGCTGGAGCTGTGGTCTGTTGGGCTCTGAGTCTGGATACAGTCAAGGGCAGCTAGGAATTCAAGTCCTGTCAAGTAATGAAAAAATTAAATTGCCTACTTGAGGTGAGGGACAGAGTCATGTTCACTGCTCAGAAATTGAGAAGCTGAAATTGGCCTCTCCCCACTCTTCCAATCTCTTCAAGAAAATAGACCAAAATAAATTGCTACTGACTTTGCCTGAGACTGTGGTCAAGGGAGGCCCGTGGATACCAAAACAGGTCTGCACATGGACTTAACCCAGCCTTCTGCCAAGGGGCTGGAGCTGAGTCATCTCCTGGGTCAGGCCAGGGCGGGAATCTGCCTGCCATACAAGACCTCACTCTGGACAGGGCCCCAGGGAGGACTATTGCTCAGCTGCTTAGTCGCTGGGCAGGGAGAAGTGAAAAACCAGAGAAGGGAGATAGAGCAAAAACCTGGAAATGAATCTGGAGACCAAAATGTCAAAATACACAAAAACTAACACTGAGAAAGGCAGCCAACAACATCAACATTCTAGAGAATTGTGTCAGATGAAGTGAAAAGAATAGAATAACCGGAAGGAGACTCAGTATCCTCAGAGATGATTGAACATATAATGTTCATTTAAAAAAATAAACAATTATGAAATAAAAACCAGCAGAAAAGTGCTATCACAAACAACAAAACAAAAAATATAATTCAATAAAAGGTTTCAGAGAAATGATTGAATATTTTAGAAAATGCATATACTACATGTGAAACATTTAATGTACCCCCATCTACATATTTTCTAATCTCTGAAAAGATGTTCTAAGCTG
>NW_017732400.1:249506-254363 GCF_001890085.2 Hipposideros armiger | reverse complement strand
CCCTCAGACTCCCAGAAGGAACACATCTTCCACTGTGGTTGGAGTTTATGGCTTGTCACGTGGGGTTTGCTCTGCCTTCTACACCAGTCATTTTGTCAGGTCATCAAGACCCTGGCAATCACCAGAGTGCAATTTACATTTTGCAGCATTGTTCCTATCATGCAGCTTTCTCCTTCTTTCCTCAGCAAATCCTCAATGTCTTCCTTTGTATAAGAAATGAACCAGGATGTTATCATGAAGTTTGCCATTTTTATTTATTCCTCACAATCAACAAAGTTTTAAGGGACTTCTGCTTTCACTGGAAGCTGATTCCCATCCACACATCTGGGCATTGGGTGTTCCCGGGGGCCTCAGTCAAAGGCTCATGGGGATTTTCATCTGGTTCCTGTGGGGCTGAAAGCCAAAATGGAACGAACGTTCCTTGAAGGCTGGAACTCTGCCTCATTCACTATTCATTCCCAATCCCGACACAGTGCCTGGGACATTTATTGAATGAATGAATCCATCCATCTAAGACAAATACTAGAAAAAGTCCTTTTAAATTCCCCAGGGTCAAAAATGCATAGAAGAAACACAAAACAAGCACTGAGTGTTCTTACTTTTCTCAGTTCTCCTCTTGCCATAACCACTGTCATGCCTCCTCCTCAGCCTCAAAGGTCCACGGCAAACCCATGGCTTCCTTACCTTGGGCTCTGAACCCACAAGCGCCAAATCGGTATCCAAATGTCACCTAAAGAGACAGGCTGATACTCAGGGATCTATTCTCTTCACCCTCAGACTCCCACAGGACAGTCAACACTTCTCTTCACAAAATGGGATGTATTTTGGTCCAATAATGTTAATATTGGCAATAATTTCTCATCGACCTCTCCATCCACTCTGAAGTTTAATGGCTCAATAGTGTGGAGTTTACATATTAGATGCAGGTGAGAGACAAGCCCACTTCCAATTCTTACTCGTAGGTAGCTTTCTATATACAGGCAGGGAAGAAAATTCAGGACTAAATAGGGTCAGGAGGCCTACCTTTGGAATTTTAAGGTTAAGAAAGGGATTTGTTTGTAACTTGATGGTGAGAAAACCATATCAGAATATCAACTGTCATTTAGAATGGACATGTGGGATATGATTTCTCATGGGCATTTTCAGCATTAATTAATTATCTAATACTGTTTTGTGGAGTTTTTTTTAAGATGGCAGCCAGCCTTCCTTTCTTTTCTTTTCTTTTCTTTTTTTTTTTAACATACTCAGTTATGCCATCTGGTGGACATATAAACGTGCAATTACACTGTCTAAGTGGGTGTGAGCAGGGCCTTTGCAGTTGCAGAAAGTGTGAATGCGTCCTTTCTAGAGTTAGTCCCTTTCCCCTTGTGCTTTCCCCTCATTTTCCCACTAGAATATATCACTCACTACACAAGGAGTGCCGGAGCATTGAACTTGATGGTGTCTGGATTCCTACAGGAAAAGATAAGGAAGTTTGGTCTTGGTATGAGGGGACACCAGTTATAACAAAGGAAAAAGGACAAGTTAGGGATGGGTTCCTTGCTTGTAGCCAACTGTTAAATGTTTCCAGATGATAGAGGGAGAGCAAAATCCTTTTAGTGCTTCTAGCTTCTCCGTAAGAAGCATGGCATTTGAATGGAAAAGGACAACCAACGATTGTTAAGCAGGAATCAGAACCCAATACCTGAAAAAGAACATAAAAGAAAGTGTAGCTGCTCTAAATGCGTTCAAACCTCCTGGTCTGAATGGATTATATGCCAGAGTACCAAAAAGAAAAAAGAACAAAATTAACTAAGGGCATCACCAAGCCACTGTCAACAATCTTCAAGAGATCCTAGAGAAGCAGGGAGGTATTAGAAGGCTGGGGTAATGTAGCTCTGAATTCCAAAGATGGCGAAAAAATGAATGTTGGAAACTACATAGCAGTGGCCTTGAAAATGACCTTAGGCAAAAATCCCCAAATGAGACACAAAAAGGTGTTTTGTGAGGCCTTAGGAGAAGTCAGTGTGGCCACCAGGGGCCCACAGGGGCTCAACAAGTGCAGGTCATGCCAGACTGTCCCCGTTTTGTGTTCCCTTGTCAGAGCATAGACTGATAGGAAGCAGTGTAGTAGACCAAGGGTCTGCATCTGATTACGGCATTTCATGACATCTCAAATTAGATCCTGCCAGAACAAATGGAGAAATATGGAGTAGGTCAGTTAGGAGACATGGGAGCCTTTTAAATGACAGTATCCGAAGGTGCCAGAAGGTTCTCACCTCAAGCCTGCACTGCTCAATATTTGTATAGTGCCTTGTTTAGGTGTTTGTTTAGCAAATATGTAGATGGCACAGAGTTTGAAGAAATAGAAAACCCATTGCATTCCAGAATCAGTACCAAAATCCACAGGCCCAGCTGATTCTAATAGGATGAAGTGGGTCTTTCCGCTCTCTCTCCCAGATCCCAATCTGTTGTTTAATGGGTTTTTCCCAACGTTTCTCTTATGTTTACAGTTTGCTAAAACTTGTCGTCCTTCCCCCCAATCCTCTCTCGCTGTGGCAGAAAGCATCTTATTCACCTTAACCTCAAGGATCCCCCCCTTTCATCTCTTCTGTAATTGGTCATCTCCCAGTGCTAGGACTGAAGTCATTGGCTAGTGTGTTCCTCACTTCCATGACCACCCTCCAAAACAATATAGACTCACCCCATCTATATGTCCTCAGCCTCAACCTAAGAGAATGGGCAACACATCCCTCTGTTCCGGGCCGATCACCCTTCCTGGCCGTAAAGTCCATCCTCCCTCTTCTTCCCAGACCTCACTCTATTTTCTATTAATTATCCTCTCTCCAGTATCTTCAAGCACCCCCTCTCCACTGGCTCCTTCCTTGACTTGCTACTCTTAAACAAACAAAAAGAAAAAAGAAACCCTTGCTTTTTCTTTTGCTCTCTTCTTTTTCCCTTCTTAGTAAATTTTTCAAAAGACTTATTTCCACCACTTTCTGTCAGAGACTGGAAGCAGATGCCAGGATGGAGTTTGTGATGCAAGACGTTGGTCAGGCATCAACACCTGTGAAAGTAATGGTGAGGAGGCAGGACAAGGCAGAGGGCGAAGTTAACCTGAGCACCACCAGGTAAGTCCTCAGAGGGCTTCGCCCCTCAGAGCAAACCAAACTGGGCTGAAACATCAGGGCTTTGTGCCCCGGCCCTGCTCAGTCATCATGTGGGGCTGCCCAGAGAAGGGAAGAGCCTGAAGGAGATGAGAGCTGGTACTGTCTGCTGACCACACTCCAGGAGAGGAGCAACAAGTCCTTTCTTGAAAGAGGATGCAAGCAGGCACCTCTGTGTCTACCACATTCTCCTTGCTTCTTATCCCGGGCTGGTACCACTGACATCCACTCTTCATCTCCACTTTTATTTCACTCATCCCATTCCTTTGCACCACCCCAAATCCAGAGGGCATTTTTGGTTCTTACCTTACAGCAGAAACTGCTGCTGGGGCNGGTAAAGCCACTATGGAAAATAGTGTGGAGGCTCCTCAAGAGATTAAAAATAGAACTACCTTATGATCCACAATCCTAGTTCCGGGTATCTACCCAAAATAATTAAAAGCAGGGACTTGAAGAAATATTTATACACCCATGTTTACAGCAGCATTATTCACAATAGCGAAAAGGTGAAAGCAACCCAGGTGTCCACTCATAGGTGAATGGACAAACAAAATGTGGTCCATATATACAGTGGAATATTACTCAGCCTTAAAAAGAAAGGAAATTCTAACACATGCTACAATATGGATGAATCTTGGGGATATGTGCTAAGGGAAATAAAAGCCAGCCACAAAAAAGACAAATACTGTAAGATTCTACTTACATAAGATAGTCAAATTCATAGAGACAAAAAGTAGAAGGGTGATTGCCAGGGCCTAGGGGGAGGAGGGAGTGGGAAGTTGGTCAATGGTACCGATTTGCAGTTTTGCAAGGCAAACAGAGTCCTGGAAATGGGTTGCACAACAATGTGAATGTACTTTATACTACTGAACTGTACACTTAAAAATGATTGAAATGGTAAATTTTATATTATGTATATTTCACCACATTTTAAAAAAACTTTAAGATATTGTTTTTATATTTAAAATTTTTATTTTTATTAAAATGAACTCGTAAAGAATTATCAGTTTTCCAAAACTTAGATTGGTAACTGCTTACTGAACAATAATTGTCCATTAACCTCCTATTACTGGAGAGCAGTCTCCAAAATCCTCCCTCTCTGGCAGTTTCAATGAGATGTTTGTAAATTAGTTCTAGTTTATTACAACTAATGGACTTAGGAAGAAGGAATTTGGTGTTTGTTTGTCTGCACATAATTCTCCATCCAAATATTCAGCGCCTTTCCAATTATCAGTGGGACTAGGTAGTGTGCTGCAATTATGTAATGCAATTATGAAACAGAGAAGAAGGAAGTGTGGCCCAGGCAGAACGTTCTGTGGAAGGTCATGGCAGGAAGACCAGCTAGTGCACTGCGTCTGGGCTGCGGCCCAGTCGCCGCTGTTTGGAAAGGCCACTGGGGGTGCACCTGTGGAAGGGGCTGCGGTCAGGGAGCCTTGGCTTCTTCTCACGCTCCTCCACCAACTTGAAGTTTGGCCAAAGTGGAGGGTTTCCAATTCTTGGGTTTTAGTTTCACTGTAAAATGGAAGAGTTGGACTACAGTGGGGTCCTCATTCTGTGACATGTGAGGAAACAGCATGGGCCTTGGGGTCAGGCCACTGGAACCGATGCTGTCTCCAGAGTTATTCTTTGTCCTTCTCCTTTATTTCGGTCCTTCCCACAAGTCTGACTTCCATTTGTGCCTACCTGCCATTGTCTGAATTAAAACCTTCAT
>NW_017732400.1:229975-245436 GCF_001890085.2 Hipposideros armiger | reverse complement strand
GGGGGGGGGGGGGGTCTGGTTCTCACCTAAGTGTTGGGACTCCATCCTCCTCTTCCTCGTGTCCTCCAGGGTGATCTTGCCCACTGTCACTGTCATGGCTTTAATTCTCATTTATATGTCAATGACTCTGAAATTTACTCTCCAGCCCACTCTGTGCCTCCCAACTCACGACTCACATATCTAATTAGTTGCTAGACATCTCCATACTAATACTGTCAGACGGAGAAGTCCTGCTGCTCCCTTGCTGCCATGTTCCCACCCCGCAAAGGCTTTTTCCAGTGCAAGAATTGAGGGCCCACTGAACCTGCTCCATCTAGTACCTTTTCTAGACAGCTAACTGGCGTGGTCCTGTTTGGGTGTGCATGTGAAAGCGTTTTGAGCAACAGCCAGGACCTACACATGAAAACTTGCATCACTAATACATAAATAGCTGATGCTGGGTGCGGAAACCAAGAGGACATTAATCACTTCTTCTCTGATCACACCTACTACTTACCTAAGCAGGTGTGAACCTCTGACTCAGTGGGTGTCCCCCCAAGGAAAGAGTTATTCAGAATTTCCTTGTTACAGGTGATGAAAGGAGGTAGTGATTTCTTTCAGTTTATGTTTCTCCTGAAGAAGAGTTCTCTGAGCAGTTCTCCGAGCAGGTGGTTTTTGGCCACACCTTTTATTTCCAGTCCTACAGCAATGTGTCAGAGGCCCACACAGGAGGCACTTCTGAAAGAAAACCATCTCCATTTTATTAAAATGTGTCATGCTTGGTGTCCACCTGTCCTGTCCTCCCAAGTTAGAATTTCCAGTTGAATTCCATGAATATTTATCAAGCAAGTACAAAGTGACAAGGGTAGGGCTAAGTACAAGACAATCCCTGCCTTAAGGGACCTAAAGGGTGGTGCAAGGACTAAGTCTAATGCCTGTTTGCTGGTGACCACAGAAGGCACAGAAACTAAACACTGTGTGTCCCAGAGAAGGGTAATGTCTCCATCCAGGTGGACTTCACAAAGTCACCCTTGAGACAGACCTTGAAGAGTAAGTAGATCAAGTTTCAGGGAGTGAGCATGTGACAGAAATAAGCAAGAAATAACAATGATGCACAAGGAATAGAGAGAAAAGAGTGACAAATGGCAAAAGGCTATAAGAATATCTTCAGAGAATTGCAAAATAAATTATAATATTAAGACAATTTTCTCATGGCTACGACCAAATACTGAGACTATAGCAATACCCTGGCAGTTAGAGAGAGGCAAGGTCATGGGAGTAAGATTATTATTATAATACTATTATCATAAGGAGGTGGGTAGGAGATGCAAAATCACTGCCCATTAGCCCTTCAAAGGCCCCACTCAGACCCATCCTCTTTCTGGACTTCCCTTTTTCTCCATCATGGGCAGGTTGGGTGTTAGCAGCTCCAGGACCCCACCTCTATCCAGATCCCCACGGAGGACTGTGCTCCCTCAGAAAGTGACTGCATCTTTTCTGCTTTGGTGGAATGTCCTGAATATTGCCTGAGTGACGTCCCACCCATTCCAGTTGTAACTGAGAACAAGCTTTCTAGTATTTGACCTTAAGGAAGGAAGTGAAGCTTCAGGAGGACAAGAATAAGCCTGATGACCTCCCACAATGAGCTCGGCAGCAGACGTTCCCTATTGCTTTGGGAAGACTGAAAAAACTGAAGAGGAGTGAGGAATGCTCATAATAATTGTAATTGCTAACTAGGTTGGGGCTTTTAACACATTAAGCCTGCTGTGTAATTACAATTCCCCTTTACAGAAGAGGAAACTGAAGCTCAGGGTTGCAATGTCTGATGGCCCCCAGTGAGAAGCAGGGACTGTGCCTGGATTCCCAGAGGCCTTGGCAGCGCCTAAGGAAAGGTAATGTGGGCATCTCTTGCCTATGCTATTTATGGATTTTGCATCTTGGAAGCAATTTGGGGAAGCAGCACTGTCAGGCAGAAACACATCAGGCAAACAAACTACACACAGAGAGAGGGTGTTTGGCCATGTGTGCGTAACAAAACTCAATATAATGGCTTAACCAAATCGGACTTTATTTTTCTTATCTATCAAGAAGACAGGAACAGGCAGTCCAGAGCTGCTGCTGCTGCTCAGAGAAGTCTCCAAGGAATCGAATCTCCTGCTAGATGTCTTTATGTCTATCCTTCTGCCTCATGGGTGTGAGGGGGCTACTCCACCTTCAGGCATCACATCCACATTTCAGGCAGAAAGAAAAAGGGAAAAGCCAAAGGCATGCTGCAACTGAATCTTTTTTCTTTTCTTTCTTTATTTCTCTCTTTTGCTTTTATATTTTTTGTCTTTTTTTCTGAATCTTTTTTTTTAAACAGGAAAACAACTGAATTTCTGAAAACCCCACCAAGCCGACTTCTATTGATGACTCATTTGCCAAATATTCTTATGACCACCCCTAGATGCAAAGGAGTCTGGGGAGGTGAGTGTTTTAAGTAGCACCCTGACACCCAGACAAGCTTGGTTCCATTGTTTTGGGGGAGAGGAGGATAATGGAGTTTGAAGCAGCAGCTTCAGCTCCCAAAGTGCATCAAGTTACATGGCCAAATAAGATGGAGGAGCTGCTGAGGAAAGACATTCGGAGTAGACGAAGGGGAGGTGATGATCCCCATGTGATTCTCCGCCTGAGTACCTGTGAGTGTGGGCATGAGGCTGACAGGAGAGAGTGGGTTGTTTCATTTTCCCCAGGTCACGCAGATAGTTAATAACAAAGCAAGAATTCAGCCACTGCCTAACCCCAAGCCTGGGTCCTTTCCACTACCCTATAAATTTGCAAAACAGGTTCAACAGACACTTGGGGATCCACAGAGGCATCTGGGGGGCTCTGGAGAGTATCCAGGCAGGTGCACAGTGGGCAGGGCTCAACTCCTCAGCGGTCTTCACCCAGAGAAGTTCCACCTTTGTGTTTTTGTTATATAGTGAGCTTCTCTATATTTAAATTGATAAAGGGGCTAAACTGTCATTAAAATAAAAATATTCTGCTATATAATTATTCTGTATTCTTATTATTCAGTGAGCATTTTAAGATAGATCCAATGATTTCATACATTTATACGTCCTCCAACTTGGGGCCTGTGCACATGGGCTCCAGAAACAGCTTATCCAAGTTTGGCGCCAGCATCAGAAGAATCACTGTCTGAAATGGAATTTAAATGAGGGCAGCTGAGGTCAAACACCTGCACAGGTGACGTGGAAATGAGCGGTGAACGAGTTTGGGACATTCCCCAAGCACCCTCAGTGGAGCACAGTGCACCCCATGTGAGCAGGGCTGCTCACTCAATCAACATGCCTGGGAGATGGCTTCTTAACAGAAGGTGTTGGTCTGAAGCAAAGAATAGAATGCCTGTCTTCAGCTTACCTTTATTCAATAGTCTGACACTGATTGGATGGAGGCAAGAAGGAAGAGACAGAGCGGGATTTCAGGGATGACTGGCAGATCTCTGACAAGTAGGCTGCAGGAACCTTTTGTGTGCATTTTTTGTGTGAATCTCACCCTAAATTAAATAGGAAAAGGCACTTCCTCTAGGCACAGGCAGCCCCTAGGTGGGTAAACGGGGCAACAAACGGCAACTTTTGTGCAAATTAGAAAAAAAAGGGCCCCTTCCTCTGGCAGGCAGCCCATGCCCTATACCTGGGTGGGAGGCTAAGGGGGCTGCGCACAGGCTGGAATTCAGCCCCAGCAGTCCGTTTGCGAGTTCCTAGGCAGGGCCTGAGGTGCCCAACTCTCCCTGTGCCTCGGTTGTTTGTTGGAGTACACAGTCTTGCACTCTAGACATCAAAGCCTTTTCAGTTCCCAGCAACATCAGCCATGGAAAATTCTAGCTTGCATTTCTCCCAGGGCCTCCAGTTAATAGTTTCTATTGTAGATATGCAAAATCAGCCTCCTGAATAGGTGGGAAAGGTATGCAAAGCTGTGACTGTTTATCAAAGATTTACAGGAATCTCAGGATTGGACTCAGATCAGCAGGGGTCAAGAACATCAAGAACCCACTGAGAACAAAGAGATTTGGAGATTTCCCAGCTCTTCCTCCATCCCACCTCTTACCCCACCCATTCTCCCTTCCTGTGACATAAGAACCGTGAATTCTGGGCTCTCTGAAGATGGATCTGAGGCACCAATAGGTCTCCCATCTACTTGGTTGGTGCTTTTTCAACCAATAAACTTTTCCTCATTTCAAACCCTGACATTTTGAGTTTTGACCTTTTGAAGCGTTAGGCATGTGGGCCTTGAATTGGTAACATTTACCAGTTGTGTGGCCTTATCCCTGAGCCTCTTTCCCCTTCTGGGAATAACAACCTTAGCCAACTAACAGAGCAAAATTAAATGATTTACTCCTTATAAAGCATTTAGCACAGTACTTAGCACCTGGTGGTAGAAATAGCTAGTAAGTGGGAGCTGGCATTAATGATAAGATCTGCCCTGGGTATTGTGTGAGCATAGAGGAAGAGGGGTTCCCATCTCCGTATTCCACTCTTCCCTTCTGCCCACTTCTCACCCTCCCTCTGCCACCAGTATCCTCCAGTGAGAAAGTTAGCACTTCCTAACATGGAAAACAAGAGCGAAAAGTGGGTGCAAACGAAAAACATGGATCAGGAACAAAAGCTGAGCTCCTGAGGGCTCCACACCTGGGGGCAGCCCCCCTCCAAGAAGCCATTCTCCACCCCACCCTGATCTTTGTGCAGCGCCGGCCCTCCAGGGCACCTACAGGACCTGCTCCAGATTGAATTACTCTTTGGACAGGTCTTTAGTCCATTCTTCCTGAAGCCCAAAAGGTCATAGCTCCCTTGAGCTGCTGGGAAAAACTGCAGAAATCACAAAGAATCCAGGAAAGAAAAACAGGAAGCAAAATGGATCCAAATGCCAGGAGCTGAACAGGTGTTTATTTTTATCTATGTCCAGTTTTGGCAAACCTAGAAAAGAATAAAATGTCCAGGAAAAGGCAACCCAAGGGGGGGTAAAAACGGGGAGACTCTAGTAATATCAAATTTGAGACTCTATATGAAAAAAAATTTTGATCAATTTATCATAGCACTGAAAAGAATAAACTCCACATAGAATGTTAAGAGAGAGAGAGAGAGAGAGAGAGAGAGAGAGAAACTATGTAAGTACCAGTGAGGGAAATAGTTTAATTCCTCTGTAACTTAGGTATGGAGAAGACTTTGATTTTCGGCTAAAAATCTAGCTGCAGTTGAGGGGAAAGATTAATAAATTTGACTAGTTAAAAATTTTAAAGCAACCTCTTCCAAGAGTGGTGTCTACAGGCATTCACAATGGTCCAGCATTTGACATATCGCTGGAGGCTGTCCTACAATACAGCCTATCACAAAACGAGGCTGTACCGAACCCCTGGTAATAGAACTGTTTACCTTTATACCAAGAAGGTTGGGAAAGCACCAAAATCTGCATGTAGTGTGTGTCCAGGCCGGCTTCTTCAGAGTTCATGCCCTGAGACCTAAAGTTCTAATGGGGTTAAAACGAAAAACCATGGCAGCAGGGCCTACGGTGGATCCATGTGTGTTAATGTGTCCATGACAGGATTAAGCATCTTTCCTTATTGAGGAGCAGAAACTGGTTGTGAAAGTGTTGAAGCATAACACAGAGTCAGAGAGCTAAATTTAAAAATGAAGCTTTTTTGAGTAGTAAAAACAATTAAAAGGCTAAAATAAATTTTAAAGCACTTTTGTAAAGAAAAACACTCCCATGAGCAAAGTAAAATGACAAACATATCACACACAAATGGTTAACATCTCTACTATGCAAAGAGTTCGAAAAGTAGAGGGAAAAAGACCACAACTTGAAGGGGGGCACAATATGCCACCTCAAATTGTGCCACTTTAGCATGTGGATTGAGCTGAAGGCAATCAAGACCCGGCAGACTCAGGAAAAGCTTTTTGACATGGCTAAGAGCTTTTCCACCCCCATGATGTTCATCACTGTGTATGGGGGCTATCTCTGCAGTGTCTGAGCTCACTGCTATTTCCAGCAGAACAGCTCCCAGCACCAGGCCTCAGAAGAACAGATCTCAGGGGTCCTGTAGAACTGGGTTGTTTTTTCCTTGACCAGGGAGGCCTGAGGCATGCTGTAGAAAGAACTCACCTATAATCATATCCACATCAAGAGAATTATGGACTTAATGATTTTCAAACCCTGCTGTGGAAAGGTGCCCATGTTTTCTCTGGAACTGCCAGTTTGGGGAGGCTATCAAATCATAACAAGAATAGAGAATGAGACACACCAACAGACATTAAATATTTTGCCATGTCAAAAAAACAAACAAACCCAGGAATCAAGATGGCAGAGTAGATAAACACTGTGCCTGCATCCTTCCATGAACACATTAAAATTACAACTAAATTATAGAACAATCAACCTGGAGAACCATCTGAAGTCGAGCTGAACAGAACTCCTATAACTAAAATAAAGAAGAATCCATGTCGAGACTGGTAAGAGGGGTGAAGATGCAAAACAGGCCCAAGCCTCCGTGTGATGGTTGAAATCAGGAGGGACATCTTGGCCACACAGGAGGAGCAAAAAACCCCAGCCCCCCACACAAGGCTCCCAGCCCAGAATACTGGTGCTGGGAAGAAGAGTTCCCACAACATCTGGCTGTGAAAAGCAGTGGGGATTTCAATCATTCAGGGGGACAGACGGCTACAGGAAACCCAGATGTCCTCTTAAATGGCCTGCCCACAGACTCACTCATTCACCTTGGGCTCCAGCAGAGAGACAGTGACTTGGGGGGGGGGGCTTGGAGACATATGGTGGGCAGGCTGAGAAGTGTGGCTTCAGGGGAGGACTGGAGGACATTTGACATTTTCCCATTGAGTGGTCTGTCTCCTGTGCAGCCATCAGGTAGGCGCCTTTTTCCCTATGTTGAGCCTGCCTCCAAAGGCCAAATCTGAATCTGATTGGCCTGGTGAGCTCCACGGCTCTGCCCTGCTGACTCAGCTGGGATCCTGCCCCACCCAACTTGTGAACCACTGGAGGCACTTTCTCTGTGAACAGCCAGACCCTCCCACATTGCACTCTTTCTTGGAAAACCATCGGAGTCCACAGGCCCCAGACAAGTGGCAACTGTCCTTGGTGTGCTCTGAGACTTTTACTGAGTTGCTCCAGGCTCAGGATTGGCACTAAACCAGAATCTACATGGTCTGAAGCCGACCTCCAAGTATGTTGGTTCTGGGGCCTTTCGGGAGGGGCTCTGGTGCAGGCCTAGGTCACTCACTGCTTGTGACTAGCTGGAGGCTACCTGGGAGGAGATACAAAGCAATCCACAGTTGTTCACTGCCTGTGCTAAATCTGGAGGTCATGGGAGAGGCCACACTGTGAACCAAGGACAGCTGCCACCAGTACCAGGCTTGGGGTAACTCTGCAAAAGCCAGGACACCCAAAGGCCTGCTGCCACATGCCAGCTCCCTTAAGGTTCAGCCACTGATAAAGCCTCATGCAGTACATGATTGGGTGAGGCAGGGTCTCAGGAAGTCGTTAGAGTGGGAAGAGTTGTGGTGACCAGGTTCAGAGCACCACCCAATTAGCCTGACAAGTGGTAAACACTAAGGGTGGTCTCAACAGGCACCAGAGCCTACTGGGATGAATCTTACTCAGTGGGGTAAGCCCCCAACACAGCCACTCATAGCTGTGCAGATAGCCAAACCCCACAGTCAGTCAGCTTGAAGATCAATCCCATCTACTGACATGCCAAGAGCAATCAAGGCTCAACTATAACAGGAAAGCACAAATAACCCACACAAGGAACACTCCTGGAGCACCCAGAGCAGGTGACCAGGGAGACTGTGCCACTGGGCCCCATAGGACACCTACTACATCAGGCCACCTGTCCAAGACTTGGTGACATAACAGATCTACCTAATACATAGAAACAAATACAGAGATGCAGCCAAAATGAGGAAATAAAGAAATCTGTCTCAAATGAAAGAACAGGAGAAAAATCCATAAAAAGAACTAAACAAAATGGAGGCTAAATAAATAAATAAGAAATGGAGGCAAGCAAACTACCAGAGACAGAGTTCAAAACAATGGTTATAAGCATGCTCAGGAACTTAGTGAAAACTTCAACAAAGAGATTGAAAGCATAAAAAAATGGCATATAAACCATAAAAAAGAACCAGTCAGAAGTGAAGAATACAATAACTGAAATGAAGAATGCACTCACTGGAAAAAAATCACCAGCAGACTAGATGAAGCAGAGGAGCAAATCAGTGATTTGGAAGACAGTGTAGCAAAAAACACCCAATCAGAACAACAACAACAACAAAAGAATGGGAAAAAATGAGGATAGTTTAAGAGACCTCTGGAACAACATTAAGTGTAACAACATTCACATGAAGGGATACCAGAAGGAGAAAAAGGAAAGCAAGAGATTGAGAACATATTTGAAGAAATAATGAATGAAAACTTTCCTAACCTGATGAAGGGAATAGATATACAAGTTCAGGAAGTGAACAGAGTTTCAAACAGCCCACACCAAGACACATCATAATTAAAATGGCAAAGATTAAAGACAAAGAGAGAATCCTAAAAGCAGCAAGAGAAAGACAACTAGTAACTTATAAGGGAGTTCCCATAAGACTGTCACCTGATTTCTCAACAGAAACTTAGTAGGCCAGAAGGGACTGGCAGGAAATACTCAACGTGATGAAAAACAAGGACCTACAAACAAGACTGCTCTACCCAGAAAGGCTATTATTTAAAATCAAAGGACAGGGCCGGCTGAGTGGCTCAGTTGATTAAGAATTGGCTTGGGAGCGCGACCTCTGAGCAGTAGGGCCACCGGTTCGGTTCCCACATGGGCCAGTGACGCTGCACCCTCTACAGCTAAAATACATGGTGAACAACAGCACGACCTGGAACTGGGCTGCCGTGAGTGGCCGGTGTTGGCGTAGGCTGCAGTGTGTGTGTGTTGGGGGGGGACTGCAGTGGGTTGCAGTGGGCTGCCGTGAGCTACCAACTGCCTCAGCCAGAAATTTCGCAATGATGAAAATACCAACATGGGCGACGTCCTCCACAACTAGACTGAAGAATCAAAGGATGGCAACTTGTCTGTTCCCCTTTCCCGATTCCCCAACGCTGTTCCCCTCCCCAATTCCCCAATAAAATCTTTTTTTTTTAAGATTTTATTGGGGAATCAGGGGAAGGGGGATAGACAAGTTGCTGTTGTTTTTTTCTTTGTTCTTCAGTCTAGTTGTGGAGGATGTTGCTTCACTGGCCCAAGCTGGCACCATCATTGCGCTCTTTCCGGGCGAGGCAGATCAGTCACTGGCCTCTGGATGTCTGCTCACAGCGGCTGCTGGCCGCTCACACTGGCTGCCAGCTACACACGGTAGCTTATGGCAGCCCACTGCAGCAGGAGACTGCAGCCTACGCCATCGCCAGCGACCTACGGGCAGCCCAGCTTCAGGTCGAGCTGCTGTTCACCATCTTAGCTACAGAGGGCAGTGTCACTGGCCCTCATATGTGGGATCCAAACCGGGGCCCTCTCTGGCATCCCAAGCCAGTTCTTAACCAACGCGCCACTCGGCCGGCCCTCCCCAATAAAATCTTTAATAAAATAAAATAAAATAAAAGGACAGATAAAGAGTTTCCCAAACAAGAAAAAAGCTAAAGGACTTAATCACCACCAAACCAGTACTACAAAGAATGTTAGAGGGACTTTTTTAAGATGGAAAAAAAATTTTCAAAATTATGAATAGCAAAATAGCAATAGCTACATGTCTATCAATAATTACTTTCAGTGTAAATGGATTAAATGCTCCAATAAAAATATATAGGGTAGCTGAGTGGATAAGAAAACAAGACCCTTACATGCTGCCTACAAGAGACTCACTTCAGATTGAAAGACACACAGACAGAAAGTAAAGGGGTGGAAAAAGATATTTTATGAAAATGGAAATGGAAAAAAAAATCTGGAGTAGCAATTCTTATACCAGATAAAGTAGAATTTAAAACAAAGCCTATAAGAAAAGACAGTGAAGAATCCAGTAATCCCACTTCTGGGTATTTATCTGGAGAAACCCAAAACGCTACTTCAAGTGGACATGTGCATCCATATGTTCATTGCGGTATTATTTACAATGGCCAAGACGTGAAGGCAGCCTGGAGTATGACAGACAGAGAAAGACAGATGCGATGTGATTTCACTTATATATAAAGTCTAAGAACAAAATCATTAAGCAAAACAGTAACAAACTCATAGGTACAGACATTTTGATGGATGCCAAATGGGAGGGAGGTTGGGGGTGTGGGTAAAAGAAGGGGAAGAGGTTAAGAGGTACAAATTGGTTGTTACAAAGTATTCATGGGGATGTAGGGTATAACATAAGGAATATAATCAATAATATTATAATAAATATTATGGGGTCAGATGGGTACTAGATTTGTTGGGGTGATAGATGGGAGGCAGTTGGGAGACAGGGTGAAAAAGGTGAAAGGATTAAAAAGTACAAATTTGTAGTTACAAAATAGTCATGGAGATGTAAAGTAAAGCATAGGGAATATAGTCAATGATATGGTAATAACTATGTATAGTGCTAGGTGGGTACTAGACTAGTCAGGGGGATCACTTCTTAAATTATATAAATGTCTCACAACTATGCTGTACACCTGAAATTAATATAAAATAATATTGAGTGTCAACTGTAATTAATAAATTTAAAAGTGGGGGGGAAGGGAAAGTGGAATAAGAGGTCCAAATTTCCAGGTATAAAACAAATAAGTCATGGGGACATAACATACAGCATAGAAAATATAGTCCATAATATTGTGATAACCCATTTGCTGGACTTATGGTGATCATTTCTTTAGATACATAAATGTTGAATAACTGTAGTGTACACCTGAAACTAATGTAATATTGTATGTTAGCTATATTTATAATAAAAACCTATTTTTTTTAAAAAAAGACACCTTTGTTTCTTTCCAGACAAGGAAAAGCTAAAGGAGTTCATAGGAGTTCATCACCACCAAACCAGTATTACAAGATATGTAAAATGGACTTCTTGAAGAAGACGAAGGAGAAAGAGAAAGAGAAGAAGGAGGAGAAGGAGAAGGAAGAGAAGGGGATGAAGAGGATGAAGGGGAAAAAGTGAAAGAAGAGGAAGAAGGAGGAGGAGGTGAAGGAGGAGAAAAATTTTAAACTATGAATAATAAAATGGCAATAACTACATATCTATCAATAATTACTTTAAATGTAAATGGATTAAATGTTTCAATCAAAAGACATATGGTGGCTGAATAGATAAGAAAGGAAGCTTACATATTCTGCCTACAAGAGATTCACTTCAGATAGAAAGACACACAGACTGAAAATAGCAGGATGGAAAAAGATATTTCATGCAAATGGAAATGAAAAAACAAAACAAAACTGGAGTAGCAATACTTATACCAGTCAAAATAGGCTTTAAAACAAATGCTATGGGACGGCCGAGTGACGCGTTGATTAAGAGCTGCCTTGGGACGCCAGAGGGCCCTGGTTCAGATCCCACATGAGGGCCAGTGACACTGCCCTCTACAGCTAAGATGCTGAACAACAGCTCAACCTGGAGCTGGGCTGCCATGAGTCGCCAGCGTCGGCAGATGGGTTGCCATGGGCTACCATGTGTAGCCAGCAGCCAGCATGAGCAGCCAGCAGCCAGCATGAGCGGCCAGCAGCCACCGTGAGTGGCCATCCAGAAGCCAGCGACTGATCTGCCTCAACCGGGAAGAGCACAATGATGGTGCCAACTTGGGCCAGTGAAGCAAAGTCCTCCAAACTAGACTGAAGAACAAAAGGATAGCAACTTGTCTGTTCCCCTTCCCCCAATTCCCCAATAATTTTTTTTTAAGAATAATAATAAATAATAAATAAATAAATAAAACAAATGCTATAACAAGAGACAGAAAAGAACCTAGTAATTCCACTTGCAGGTATTTATCCGAAGAAATCCAAAGCACTTATTTAAAAATACATATGCATCCCTACATTCATTGCAGCCCTACATTCATTGCAGCATTATTTACAATAGCCAAGATGTGGAAACAACCTAAGTGTCCATTGATAGATGAATAAAGAAGAAGTGGTACATACCTATATGTAGTGGGACATACTCAGCCATTACAAATAATGAAATCTTGAAGGAAAAACTCAAGATGGAAGAATAGACAGCCACTGTACCAACTGCCTCCCAGGATCACACCAAAATTACAAATAATTTATAAAATATTCAACCTCAGAAGTCCTCTGAACACTAGATGAACAGAACCTCTAAACAAAGGACTTAAAGAGGAAGCCACGTTGAGTCTGGTAGGAGGGGTGGAGACAAGAGAGGGTGAATCCTGTGAGGGACACCTCAGCGTTGGGGAGGCATCTCCGGTTGGGGTAGAGATCCTCCAGCCCCACATCGAGCTCACCAGTCCAGAGTTACTTTGCCGGGAAGAGGAGTTCTACAATAGCCGACAGTAGAAATTAGTGAGGACTCTACACAACTCGGTGACGCTGAGGGCAGCTGGAGAACCAGTGGAGCCGGAACACAGACTCGCTCGCTGGTGAGCACTGACCCGGTTCCTGGTTGAGGGAGTAGCTGTGTGAGTGGGGCCCAGGAGCCTGCAGAGAAGGACTGAACTGAGCGCCTTTGACGTGGAAGCTGGAGGACCATTGTTCCCCTGGTGTGGAGGTTGCACACGAGTAGTGTACAAGAGGGCGCCATTTTTTCAGGGTTGGGCCCTCCCACAGAGGGTCAGGTCTGGGACTGCATTGGTCTGTTGGAATTGACACAGGAGTGCGTGTGTGCATGTGCGTGCATGCGAACTTGGATCCCCACCCTCTGCACTGCTTGTGCTGGGTAACCAGGGAAATTCCTGCTAGGCGTGCTATGGCTCCAACAGGCTGTTCATGAGATGTGGGAGTGCGCAAGTTGCTTTCGGTACTCGCTCTCCGCACTGTGCATGCAGAGTTGCCAGGGTGGTGATTGGCCATCGGGCTGCTCAGCCTGATCTGCAAGCGGCTGATTGGGACAGGCTGGGACTGGGAGTTTGCCTGGGAGTGTTGGTCGTGAGCTGTGCACCTGCATGATCCAGCCGGGGCTTTCTTGGCGAGTTTGTACGGGCTGGTTGCCAGTGGAGGAGTGCATGCTGCTCTGATGTAGTGGGGGCCTGCCCCGCCTACCTAGAGCTGTGTTGCCAGGGGCACTCTGAGCCCCTGGTGCCTTATCCCCACCTCCATAGGCCACAGAGGTTTTTTTTTGCAGTAGCAGACAGCCTGCAACAACCTGTGAGGATTTTTGGTGGTGAGCACTGTTCCAGAGCACACAGAAGCTAATTGCGGGAAGCTCACTGCAAACCTGAGAGGGAGGCTGGCACATGACGCACTGGGCCCTTCCCCCCAACAGCTGGTGCTGGGTCGCCCAGAGTCTCTCTATTGCTGAGCAAGTGGTCTGCAGGTTAAAGCGGAGAAAGAGCCCTCCATTTTATTTTTATTTTTATTTTATTTTACTTTTTCTTTTTTTTTTCCCCTTGGTGATCCATCTAATACACTGAAGCAGTCACAGCGCAACAGCCAGAATGAAGAAACAAAGAAACACGTCCCATGTGAAAGATCAGAAGAAACCTCTAGAAATGGAACTAAATGAAACAGAGGTATCCAACCTTTCAGAGACAAAGTTTAGAACACTGATGATAGGAATATTTAAAGAACTTAGTGAGGACATAAGAAGGATACAGAAATCATTAAAAGCACCAATTAGAACTAAAGAATACAATAACTGAAATGAAGAACACACTTGAAGGAATCACCAGTAGATTAGATGAAGCAGAGAATCAGATCAGTGATTTAGAAGACAAAATAGGGCCGGACGAATGGCATGTTGGTTAAGAGCTGGATTGGGATGCCAGAGGGCCCCGGTTCGGATCCCACATATGAGGGCCAATGACACTGCCCTCTAAAGCTAAATGCTGAACAACAGCTCAACCTGGAGCTGGGCTGCCGTGAGCCACTGGTGACGGCATAGCCTACAGCCACTGCTGCAGTGGGTTGCCATGGGCTACGGTGTGTAGCCAGCAGTCAGCGTGAGCAGCCAGCAGCCGCTGTGAGCAGCCGACCAGAAGCCAGTGACTGATCTGCCTCGCCCAGGAAGAGTGCAATGATGGTGCCAACTTGGGCCAGTGAAGCAACGTCCTCCACAACTAGAGAGAACAAAAGGATAGCAACTTGTCTGTTACCCTTCCCCCAATTCCCCAATAAAAATCTTTAAAAAAAAAAATAGCAGAAATCACCCAGTTGGAACAACAACAAAAAGAAGAATAAAAAACAATGAAAATAGTTTAAGAGACCTGTGGGACAACATCAAGCGCAACAACATTCACATCATAGGAATACCAGAAGGAGAAGAGAAGAAGCAAGGGATCGAGAATGTATCTGAAGAAATAATGACTGAAAACTTCCATACCCTGCTGAAGGAAATCAAATCAACATACAAGTCCAGGAAGTGCAGAGAGTTCCAAACAAGCTGAACTCAAACAGGTCCACACCAAGACACACCATAGTTAAAAATCACAAAGGCTAAAGACAAAGACAGAATCCTAAAAGAAGCAAGAGGAAGACAGCAGCTTACATACAAAGGAACTCCTATAAGACTGACAGCTGACTTTTCTACATAAAATTTGCAGGCCAGAAGGGAGTGGCAGGAAATATTCAAAGTGATGCAAACTAAAGCCCTACAACCAAAATTGCTCTACCCAGCATGGCTATCACTTAAAATTGAAGGACGGATAAAGAGCTTCTTAAAAGAGAATAAGCTTAAGGACTTCATTACCACTAAGCCTGCATTCCAGGAAATGTAAAAGGGCTTTTTTAAGCAGAAGAAAGGGGAAAACAAGCTAACCCAGGAAGATCAGAAATACAAATAACAAAATGGCAATAAAAATGCACCTATCAGTAATCACTTTAAATATGAATGGGCAAAATGCTCCAATCAAAAGACACAGAGTGGCTAAGTGGATAAGAAAACAGGACCCATGCATATGCTGTTTACAAGAGACTAATCTCACATCAAAAGACACACACAGACTGAAACTAAGGGGATGGAATAAGATATTTCACGCAAATGGAAATGAGAAAAAAGCTGGAGTAGCAATACTTATTTGGGTCAAAATAGACTTTAAAATGAAGACCACAATAAAAGACAAAGAAGGACACTACACAATAATAAAAGGATCGATTCAACAAGAGGACATAACCCCAGTAAACATCTATGCACCCAACATAGGCGCTCTTAAATATATAACTCAGATTTTGAAAAACATAAAGACAGAGACCAACAGGAACTCTATCGTAGTAGGGGACTTCAACTCTCTGTTGTCACCAATGGACAGATCCTCCAGACAGAAAATCAACACAGAAACAGTGGCCTTAAATGACACTTTAGACCAGCTGGATTTAATTGATA
>NW_017732400.1:217778-222565 GCF_001890085.2 Hipposideros armiger | reverse complement strand
ATCTTGATGGTAGCCCACCTTTCTTAATCCATAATAAGTGCAGGATTTTGAAAAGAGATTTGAGAAACCATTACAGGAAATGTTTTCAGGCAGCTAAAAATTTTCTCACAGAGTAAGATACAAAACTTAAGTGAAAGTAGGTACAGCGGTTAACTTGTGGTAAGAGAATATAAACAGGAAGCAGCAGCCTCTCAACACAAATATAATTGAGAATGGCCCAGAAAATCTGGACAAGTGTTTATGTATCATCTACTTTGGAGGTATACGAAGATCTCTGGTGCCTTTTGTTAAGGTTAAAAGGGTCTTCTCTCCTTTCTGCAAGCATGGCCAGGGGTGAATGCACACCAACCTCCCATTTTCAGTACCCCTCAACCAAAACATTACAAACAGATTGTGGAGTTTGCAAAATTCTGAACTCCCTGGAACAAGATGTCTTGTGGAGAGGGAGGTTGGTAAAGCAGCCAGCATGCCAAACAGGGGCATCTCCCTAACAGGATAGGCTTCTGGTTCATCCTCCTGAACTCATCCTCTCGCTACATAGATATCATCGAGCACTGTGTACACACCTTCCCTTCCTTGCTACTTGATTTTTATTATACTCTTTATTTTATTTTTTATAAACAACAGAAATTTAATTCACACAGTTCTGGAGACTGGGAAGTCAGAGATCAAGGCGCTGGCAGATTCTGTGCCTTGTGAGGGCCCACTTCCTGGCTCATAGGTGGCTGTCTTTTCCCCATGTCCTCACATGGCAGAAATTATTATTTTACTCTTGTTTAACAATATCCAGATGATAATGTTTATCTCCTCTTTCATAACTGTCAAAGTATTTTTGGATATAAGCTTGGTGTACATAAATAATAACACTAACTACCAAGTGTTATAGTTATTAATTTGATTAATAGTTATATTAGTTGTAGTTATACTGTACTATATATATATATATATATACATATATATATATATGTATATATATATTATACAGGGTGCCAAAAAATGTATACAAGTGGACACTTTGGTCAACATTGCTCAAGCAGTAGCTCGCCATAATCAGCAGTGCCTGGACGCTGATGGTAACCATTTTGAGCACCTCTTCTAATTGCAGAAGTCAAACATTACTTGTACACAGTTTGACAATTAAGTTCACGGACTTTGTTGCGCTATTGTTGCTAAGCTTTTTTGATATCAGGTGGATTATTCATTATGAATTGTACCAACTGAACAAACAGTTAACCAAGTTTACTATTTGGAAGTGCTAAAAAGGCTGCATGAAAAAGTTAGATGACCTGAACTTTTCATTAACAATTAATGGCTCTTGCATCACTACAATGCACCAACTCACATGGCAATGTCTGTGAGGGAGTTTATAGCCAGTAAACAAATCACTGTATTGGAACACCCTCCCTACTCACCTGATCTGGCCCCCAATGATTTCTTTCTTTACCCGAAGACAAAGGAAATATTGAAAGGAAGACATTTTGATGACATTGTGGACATCAAGGGTAATATGATGACAACTCTGATGGCCATTCCAGAAAAAGAATTCCAAAATTGCTTTGAAGGGTGGACTAGGTGATGGCATTGGTGCATAGCTTCCCAAGGGGAGTACTTCTAAGGTGATCATAGTGATATTCAGCAGTGAGGTATGTAGCACTTTTTCTAGGATGAGTTCATGAACTAAATTGTCAGACCTTGTATACCAATAACAAAAGATGAATGCAAGTCAAGTTTGACTTCTGCAATTACAAAAGGTGCTCAAAGTGGTTACCATCAGCATCCAGACATTTCTGATTATTGCAAACATTATTTGGTAGACTTCTGTGGCAAGCATGTAAACTGTTCCAACACCATAGCAGAAGAAACAGGACATGTTGCTGTGCGAGGCCTCCCGGATCTTCCCTTGTGCACATCACACACAATACCATGCGTCTCAAACTTATGATGAATGCATGAGATAGTTAGGAGTTGGAAGTTCTGTTACTTACTCACCCCTCCATTGTCATTGTACTTCCACAACATTCTCGAATTTTAAATACCACTTCAAAATGGTCTTGTGCTCCTCGAATGACAATCGTGCTTCCGCCATCTTTTTTGACTGTCTTGCCTGTTGCATGGTGATACTAGCATTCATTTGATTAATGCCATCTTCTAAACAAACGTCATACTACATATTGCTACCGTAATTCAATTCAACTTCAAAAAGTAATACATAGATAACAACTCTTAAAATGTATATGCATTTTTTGCCCCCAGTATTATGTGCTATATAGAGTACTACATTGTATATAAATACTATACTATGTATATAACATACATGTAATCTATATAACAATTATAGTGTAATAATAGTTATAGTATTAATATTATAGCATATGGTAACACTCAAATTTATATACATTGTCTTTTATCTTCACAGTGCTGGGATAGAGAGAATTTATTTTTAAAAAAAAGGCACCAGAAAGGTGGGCTACTCACTCAAGTTATCGTAGCTAGTAAGTGGTCGATTCAGGGTTCAAGCCCAAGTGGAAAGAAACGTGCATTAGGGTTTCTCTCTGGATAAGTTGCCCCAGTGGTGTATATCTTGTTAATATCACTCTCTTATCTCCCATTAATTAGACAGAACATCTGCAGTTTTACGAAAGCTGTTTGCCAAGCTGAGCTAAAGAAGGGCTAACACCACCCCACCCCACACACAATCCCTTTATTCAGCTAGATTCCTTCATCGTTTCAACCAAACGTATCTATGTCTCACCAGCCAAATGGCACGTTGGTTAAGAGTTGGCTTGGGACGCCAGCTCTGAGCAGCAGGGCCCCGATTCAGATCCCACATGAGTGCCAGTGACACTGCCCTCCACAGCTAAGATACTGAACAACAGCTCAACCTGGAGCTGGGCTGCAGTGAGTTGATGGCGTAGGCTACAGTGGGGCTGGCCGGCAGCGGGTGTGAGCCACCGTGAACAGCTGTTCAGTGGCCGATGAGTTACTGCCTCACCCGGGAAGAGCACAATGATGGTGCCAACTTGGGCCAGTGAAGCAACGTCCTCCACAACTAGACTGAAGAACAAAAGGACAGCAACTTGTCTGTTCCCCTTCCCCGACTCCCAACACTGTTCCCCTCCCCCAACTCCCCAATAAAAAAATCTTTTGAAAAAAACCAAAACCAATGTGTCCATGTCTCCTACAGTCAGACTGGCTCTAGTACACAAGCCAGACATGCTCCCTGCCCTCTGGGACCCTACCTTCTCTCCTGCTCAGTTAGGTACCTCATGATACACCCTGCACTTTTCCTTCATAACACCCAGAACTCTTTAATACTTGCCCCATGTCTTTCATCACATTGTCCTGTGACCACCATGGGGTCAAGATGCTGTCAAGTTCACTTCTATGCTCAGCATCTTCTGTAGCACCTGGCCCCTAAGAGAAACTTACAAAATATTTGTGGAATGAATGGGTGTGAACAAACAGTGGAAGCAGTTTCTCTCAAAGGTTAGAGTAGGTGATGCCCCAGCCACATTCTCTATAATCAGCTAGCTAATTATCAGTTTCTATGTCACAGGGTGCTAACCTCTGCTTCAGAGAAACCTGGCAGCCTCAGTTCGAGCCTCCCTTCCATTGCACACACCTTCCAGTGTCCACCTTGCCAGTGAGGTCTGCCCAAGCCCCCCTGGTCTGGGAGCTGTACCAGGGAGTGGAAGCCTGCCCTCCAGAAAGGGCTAATTAATCCTAAATGTCACATCAGTTGCACAGTTCTTGCACTGTGCACACCTATCCAGTCTGGGTGTTTAGAGTCCACAACACCTGAAACAAATGACAACACGCCCAACCCACCCCTTACTGTGTGGGGGTTACCTGGAGACTGGTGGCTTTCCTGCTGTGCCATGCATGATAAGGTCACACACCTGGCAGGAAATGTGGTCTCTAAAAGGTGGGCATTCTGGCAGCAGGCAGGCAGGGGTGAAATGGGTCCTTGGGCGGGGACCTGGAACTCAGCAAGGGAGCCATAAGCAGACAGGGGTGATAACTTCCATGAGTCTCTAACCTTCTCCCCTCAGACTCAAGGAGTTTCTTTGAGAGGAAAGCGGCAAGCCAGGAACAAGGGAGGAGAAGTTCCTGTGGGCTGGAGGTACACCCACTGCGCCTTGTGAGTCAGATTATCTGTGACTGCTGCTCACTTCTTTGCTTTCCCTTTTCTTCTCTAAGCCTTTGGGGAAGTCTGACCAATGGCTTCAACCGCCGCTGGGACAGAAAAACTTCCAGTGATGGCAGAGATGGGAAGTACCTTCTCTTTCCCATGGAGATGCTCCTTCCGCCCCCCCCCCAAAGATGTACCTCTTATTTTATCATGGGAGGTGGCTGTTTCTTTGCAGCATCTCAACTAGCAGAGGAAGGCCCCTGATTCCAGTCCTCAAGTGGAGACGGCCCAACGCACCCAGATTTGGCTTAGAGGTGTCAGGCTCAGCACAGAGCCCTGTAGCCCTGGGTAATCTGGGGATCCTGCTGGGGTAGTCACCACCTGGCAGGAAAAGAACACCAACTGTAGTCTCAGGGTCAGGAATGTGGTCCACAGGGTTGGCCTAGTGGCTCAGTTGGTTAAGAGCTCGCTCAAGAGTGCGAGGTCTGAGCATCAGTGGTTTGATTCCCAGCCCCAGCTGAGCTGCCACTGAGCTGCCAACAGGTGGCAGGATGGCTCAGATTAAAAAAAAAAAAAAAGGAATGTGGTCCACAAACTGCCTCTCACCCCAGACCTCAATGCCCCTAGTCATCTTTTTCTCCATAAAGAGGTGAGA
>NW_017732400.1:209434-217117 GCF_001890085.2 Hipposideros armiger | reverse complement strand
ATAGTCCTTAGCAATCACTCAGGGCATCAAAGTTAGTGCTCAGTTAGGGGCATTTAGGACCTGGGCAGAGAGTCCAGTTACAGTGGCATGCTGATAACCAGCATGGGGCATTGAAATCCTGGATTTGTGAGGTTACCAATTTCCACCGTGTAAATACTCCCTCTCCCCCATGACCAATTTCCAACTATCAATGGTTTTACAACCAGCTTGTAAAATTCTGATTATTTAACAGTTACTCTCACCAGTCAGTTTGAGTTGGCTCTAGCACACTACTGGTTAAGGGGGGAATCGCTAAAACAGAGCATCCCTGGGCCCCTGGGATGTCATGACAAATGAGCAACAGACCCAGTGGAAGTGAAGGAAAGGAAGGACCTGCCCTCACTTGCCGTTTCAGCTGTGGCTGCCTTGGCCCAGAGGACTTTAGGGAGTTGGGGAAAGCTCGGGGTTCAAATCCCTGTGTGACCTTGGGCAAGTTTTAGTTTCCAAATCTGCAGAATAGGATTGATTAACCCTACTTATAGGATTACTTTAGGATAAAATGAGATGCCTGAAATACCAAATACATATAGAAAGCTCTCTCTCAGTAAATTTTCTTTTGTTTGTCTTAATTTTGCCTGGAGTTCAAATAATTATTTTCCAAAGCATCCAACAGGGGGAGCTCAAACTCAACACTGTCAGGGTGGGAGTGGTAATTCAACCCAATTCTCACCATAGTTTTGGGCTTTAATTTCAGAAACTTTGAGAACATATCTCTTTTTCTCTTCAGGACTCTTCTTTGTCCTCATTCAAAACAAGGTGAATCCATCAAAACGTTCTATAACTGGAGTTTATGCCCCCTGGCTTCATTCTCCTCTGAGATGGTAAGCTCTACCGGAATCAGAAACCACAGTCCAAAAAGGGGTGCCACATCAGAGCCAGAGCAATGACACAGACTCCCTCAGGCTGTGCTTTACACAGTGCAGCACAAAGCTTCCCATGTACCCAAAAGGCCTCCCACATCAAACCAGGTCCCATAATAAATGGTTAAAACAAACACTCCTGGGGATTTATGGTAAATTGTACAGCAGGAGGCTGTGGTCAGGCTATCTAGAACTTTCCAGCTAAAAACTACCATAGAAGGAAGTGGGGCCTTTGTCTCTATAACAGGGGGAGAGTATGGGAGGGGTAGGGAGTCAGAAAAGACACTAGTTCGTTAGATTTGAAAAGTTTGGCTGTTCACAAACAATGGAATCACTGGAATGATACAGGGAGAGGCAACAAATGAAACTTGGAGGAAATCTAGTTTCTTGTGGTAAAGAGCTTTTAGTAATCTGAGAAAGTTTCACAGCACAAAAACTCAATTAGAAATAAGTAAAAAGCCTTGGATATGAAACATGTCTGGCCACTTCCAGCTGACTGATCTATGAATGTTATTTAACTTCTCTAAATCTCAGTCACTTATAGATTCAATTGTTCGGCCTGTATTTATTGAGCATTTTGTATGTGTCAGGCACAGGGCTAAAGTGAATCCTGAGGACACAGTGGAGAGCAAAACGAGGCACAGTCCTTTTTCTCATGGAGCTTACAATTTTTTCATCTGTAAAAAAGCAAGCTAGCGCTGGCACACGTAGATATCCACACACAAAAGAATGAAGCTGGATCTCTACCTCACACCACATATGCAAATTAACTCAAAATGGATCAAAGACTTAAGTGTAAGATCTAAAACTACCAAACTCTTGGTAGAAAACATAGGCATGAATCTTTGTGACCATGGATTAGGTCAGGGGTCAGCAAACTGCAGCTCATGAGCCACATGCGGCTCTTTGAGTACATACATGTGACTCTGAAGTAAAACAAATGAAATCACCAATATGTGAATAATATGCTTTAAAAATTTTATAAATGAAACTATGATAGTTTTATTTCATTTTCAATTTTACTTCAGAGCCACATATATGTACCTAAAGAGCCGCATGTGGCTCGCAAGCCACAGTTTGCCAACCCCTGGATTAGGTAATGGTTTCTTGGACATAACACCAAATGCACAAGTAACAAAAGAAAAAAATAGATAAGTAGGACTTCATCAAAATTTAAAATTGTTGGGCGGCTGGTTAGCTCAGGTGGTTAGAGTGCAGGCTCATAACACCAAGCTTGCTAGTTTGATTCCCACATGGACCAGGGAGCTGTGCCCTCCACAACTAGATTGAAGACAATGACTTGACGTGGAGCTGATGGGTCCCGGAAAAACACACTGTTCCCCAATAAAATTTATAAATAAATAAATTTTTAAAAAAATAAATAAAGTGTATTTAAAAAAGGGTTTTAATTGTTGTACCTCAAAGATCACCATCAAGAAAATGAAAAGATGACCCACAGAATGAGATAAAATACTTGTAAATCATATCTGTTAAGGGCACATATATGATTATATAAGTTATATAAGAATATATAAAGAGCTCTTACAACTCAGTAATAAAAGACAACTCAATTTAAAAATGGACAAAGGATCTGAATGAACATTCCTCCACAGATATTCAAATGGCCAATAAGCACATAAAAAGATGCTCAACATCATTAGCCAGCAGGGAAATACAAATCTAAACCACAATGTGATACAACTTCATACCCACTGACATGGTTAGAATCCAAAAGACAGCATGGAAGAATTGGAACTCTCATACACTGCTGGTGGGAATGTCAAATGGCACAGTCACTTTAGAAAACAGTCTGGCAGTTCCTCAAAAGGTTAAACATAGATTTACCATATGACCTAGAAATTCCACTCCTAGGTATATATCCAAGAATTGAAAACAATATCCACACACATTCTTGTACATGAATGTTCATATCAGCATTATTCGTAATAGCCAAAACGTAGAAACAACGAAAATGTCCAAATGAATGGATAAATAAAATGTGGCATATATACCTACACAATGAAACAGTATTTGGCAATAAAAAGAAACAAACTATTGATCAATGCTACAATGTGGGTGAACCTTGACAACACTATGCTAAGTGAACGAAGCTAGACCAAAAGGCCACATGTTGTATGATTTAATTTATATGAAATGTCCAGACTAGGCCAACTGATCGATAGAGACAAAAAGTAGATTAGTGGTTGCCTAGGGCTAAAGAGGGAAGGATCTGAGGGTAAATTGGGAGTGGCTGTTAATGGGTACGGGGTTTCTTTTGAGGGTGATGAAAATGTTCTAAAGTTGATTGTGGTGTTGGTGGCACATCTATGTGAGTATACTAAAAACCATTCAATTGTACACTTTAAAAAGGTAAACTGTATGGTATATGAATTATATTTCAATATAGCTGTTATTTAAAATAAAGGCATAAGTTGAACAGATGCATACACCCACATTCATAGCAGCATTATTCACCACAGCCAAAAGGTGGAAGCAACCCAAGTGTCCATCAATGGGCGAATGGATAAACAAATGTATACACACACAATGAAATATTATTCAGCCTTAAAAAGGAAGAAAATTCTGACAAATACATTCAATACAAATGAACCTCAAAGACAGTATGCTCCATGAAATAAAAGCCAGTCACAAAAGGACAAATATAATATTATGAGGTATCTGGAATAAATTCAAAGAGACAGAAAGTAAAATGGTGGTTGCCAGGGCCTGAGGGAAAGAGGGAATTGGAGGATTTTGTTTACTGGGTACACAGTTTCAGTTGGGGAAGATGGAAAAACTCTAGAGATGGACAGTGGTGATGGCTGCACAACAGTGTGAATGTACTTAATGCCCCTGAACTGTATGCTTAAAAATGGTTATATTCTTTAACTTATTTCCTTGCAAGCATGAATGGTGAGGTGTCTTCCTCTTTCTTTCTCTTCATGGGCCGCTCCCAGGGTCTGGTCACAATATGCCACCACAATGGGGACAAGTCACTTTTCTTTCAGGCAGGGGGCAAAGCTTCAGTCAGGACCACCAGACAAGTGTTCTCTTGCGGCTGCTTAACCTCTCACCCCTTGCTTTCCCTTTGCAGTGTCTTCCACTGCTCTCTCTTGACAAAGATATCAAGACACATTGCCTTCTCAGAAGGATGCCAGTCACCCAAGCATCATGCAGGAACCTGTAACACTCGTATCTCTCAGAGGAGGTGCCCCCAGGAGAGTCAGGGAAGACAGATGGCTGTGGATGCTGACTGTCAGAATTATTTCTCTGGCTCCCTCAGCAGCTGGCGGCCTTCACCATAACCCTTTTCATTATTATGTTCTTTACACCATGGTCTCATCTCTGTTGGATGTACCTCGACTCGAGGAGGCATGGCACTCGCTTATAAAGCTGCAACACCGTCTGTTGTTGCATCATGTAGGCCAGGCCACCATGATGGCCCACTCACCCTCAGCAGCCACCAGGGCTCTCTAATGTGGTAACTTTTATGTTATGTATGTTTCACCACAATTTTTTTTAAGATTTTATTGGGGAATTGGGGAAGGGGAACAGTGTTGGGGGAACTGAAGAAGGGAAGCAGCCAAGTTGTTGTCTTTCAATCTTAGTTGTGGAGAGTGCAGCAAGCTCAGCTCCAAGTTCAGTTGCCATCCAGCTGCCCGTCGGCAGCTTGTGTCCACTCAGCTCAAGATGCTGTGTTCAATCTTAGTTGCAGGTGGGCATAGCCCACCATCCTATGCGGGAGCCGAACCAGCAAGCTTGTTTTTAGGAGCATGTGCTGTCACCAGCTGAGCCATCCTGCCACCTGTTGGCAGCTCAGCTGCAGTTCAGCTTGGGCTCAGCTCACTGGCCCATGTGGGAATCAAACCGGTGACCCTGTTGCTCAGAGTTTGTGCTCTTAACCAGCTGAACCACTCAGCCAGCCCCTACCACAATTTTTTTTAAAGGCATAGTAATAGTTCTTACCTCATGGGATCATTGTGAGGACTAAATGAGACAAATATTTGCTGAAGGAATGGCTAAAGCACATGTCATCATTTATGAACCAGGCAGGACTGGAGGATAGGTTGGGGAGAAACACTTTAGCTTTCTACTTTAATTTATTTATCTATAGTTTAGGTTTTTTTCAACTGGTATGCTTTGTTTGTTCATTATTGTATCTTGAATGAGGTGTTTTTCTGTTTGTTTTAAGTTTATTGGGGTGACAATGGTTAGCAAAGTTACACAGACTTCAGGTGTACAATTCTTTAATACGTCATCTATATATCACATTGTGTGTTCACCACCCAGAGTCAGTTATCCTTCCATCACCGTATATTGGATCCCCTTTACCCTCATCTACCTCCCCCTCTATCCCTTACCCTCTGGTAACCACTAAACTATTGTCTGTGTCTATGAATTTTTGTTTCTTCATTTGTTTGTCTTGTTTCTTTGTTGTATTCAGTTTTGTATACCACATATCAGTGAAATCATATGGTTCTCGACTTTTTCTGTCTGACTTATTTCACTGAGCATAATAATCTCAAGATCGAGCCATGTTGTTTCAAATGGCATTATTTCATCTTTTTTATGGCAGAATAGTATTGCATTCTGTATATATACAATATCTTCTCTATCCAATCATCTGTCAAAGAATACTTTGGTTGTTTCCATGTCTTTGCCACCGTAAATAAAGCTGCAATGAACATAGGAGCACATATATCTTTACTGATGAATGTTTTCACATTTTTTTGGGTACATGCCCAGAAGAGGGATTGTTGGGATATATGACAATTCTATTCTTAATTTTTTGAGGAACCTCTACACTGCCTTCCATAGCAGTTGCACCAATCTGCATTCCCACCAACAGTGTATGAGGGTTCCTTTTTCTCCACAGCCTCTGCAACACTTCTTATTATTTGTCTTTCAACTGCTGCCATGGGGGCCTGCCCCGCCCACCTAGAGCTGTGTTGCCAGGGGCACTCTGAGCCCCTGGTCCCTGGCCCCTACCTCCGCAGGCCACAAGGGTTTTTTGCAGCAGCAGACAGCCCGCAACAACCTGTGAGGATTTTTGGAGGTGAGCACGGATCCAGAGCACACAGCATAATTGTGGGAAGCTCACTTCAAGTCTAGAGGGAGGTCGTCGCATGATCTACTGAGCCTTTCCCCTCAGCAGCTGGTGCTGAGTCACCCAGAATCTCTCTATTGCTGAGCAAGTGGTCCGCAGATTAAATCAGGTGGAGAGCCCCTCCCCCCCTTTTTTTCTTTCTCTTTTTTTTTCTTTCTTTATTTTTTCTTTCTAAGTGATCTAATACATCGAAGTAATCAGAGTGACAGTCAGAATGAAGAAACAAAGAAACATGTCCCAAGTAAAAGATCAGAATAAACCTCAAGAAATGGAACTAAATGAAACAGAGGTATCCAACCTTTCAGAGACAGAGTTTAGAACACTGATGATAAGAATGTTTCAGGAACTTAGGGAGGACATAAAGAAGGATACAAAAATCATAAAAAATAACCAGGTAGAACTAAAGAATACAATAACTGAAATGAAGAACACAATCGAAGGAATCACCAGTAGATTAGATGAAGCAGAGGATCGGATCAGTGATTTAGAAGACAAAATAGCAGAAATCGCCCAATTGGAACAACAACAACAACAAAAGAATAAAAAACAATGAAAATAGTTTAAGAGCTGTGGGACAACATCAAGCGCAACAACATTCGCATCATAGGAATACCAGAAGGAGAAGAGAAGAAGCAAGGGATCAAGAATGTACTTGAAGAAATAATGACTGAGAACTTCCCTACCCTGGTGAAGGAAAATGACATACAAGCCCAGGAAGTGCAGGGAGTTCCAAACAAGCTGAACCCAAACAGGTCCACACTAAGACACATCATAGTAAAAATGGCAAAGGTTAATGACAAAGACAGAATCCTAAAAGCAGCAAGAGAAAGACAGCAGGTTACATACAAAGGAACTCCTATAAGACTAACAGCTGACTTTTCTACACAAACTCTGTAGGCCAGAAGGGAGTGGCAGGAAATATTCAAAGTGACGCAAAATAAAGGCCTACAACGAAGATTGCTCTACCCAGCATGGCTATCACTTAAAATTGAAGGAGCAATAAAGAGCTTCTCAGAAAAGAATAAACTTAAGGAATTCATTACCACCAAGCCAGCATTGCAAGAAATGCTAAAAGAGATTTTTTAAACAGAAGGGGGAAAGAAACTAACCCAGGAAGATCAGAAATACATATAACAAAATGGCAATAAATATGCACCTATCAATAATCACTTTAAATGTGAATGGGCAAAATGCTCCAATCAAAAAAGGCAGAGTGGCTGAGTGGATAAGAAAACAGGACCCATGCATATGCTGTTTACAAGAGACTAATCTCACATCAAAAGACACACAGACTGAAAGTAAGGGGATGGAATAAGATATTTCTCACAAATGGAAATGAGAAAAAAGCTGGAGTAGCAATACTTATTTGGGTCAAAATAGACTTTAAAATGAAGACTACAATAAAAGACAAAGAAGGACACTATACAATAATAACAGGATCGATTCAACAAGAGGACATAACCCTAGTAAACATCTATGCACCCAACATAGGCGATCGTAAATTAATAAAACATATTTTGACAGACATAAAGACAGAGATCAACAGCAACACTATCATAGTAGGGGACTTCAACACTCTGCTGTCACCAATGGACAGATCCTCCAGACAGAAAATCAACACAGAAACAGTGGCCTTAAATGACACTTTAGAACAGCTGGATTTAATTGATATTTTTA
>NW_017732400.1:200899-205612 GCF_001890085.2 Hipposideros armiger | reverse complement strand
GTGGGGATGAGGGAGAAGGGGAAGGGATTAGACAGCATAAATACGTAACTACAATATTGCCACAGGGACATGAAAGACAGATCAAGGAATATAATTAATAATGTTGTAAATATTTTGTAGGGCGTCAGATGGTCACATGTCTTGCTAGGGAGACAGTATCATAGATGGGGTAGAGTCTTGATCACTGCACTGTATGCCTGAAGCTGATGTTGTATAATATTGTATGTAAACTATAAGTGAATATATAGTCATGAGGCCTGGAGTATAGTGTGGGAGTGGAATCAAGGGAATTGTAATAGATATGTATGATATTGGGGGAGGAGTGGGGCGGCAGATTGGGGGAGGGGGGTTGTCACCTCAAAGGGTAAAAAGTATAACTATTGTACGGTGTTGTACAGCTGAAACTAATTCTAAAAAATTGTGTATTTCACAATAAAAATAATAATAAAAAAAGAAATGAGGGCTGCTTATATTTCTATGTTACCAGTTTATTCAAGACTTGGTTGGTGTCCACAGAAAAGTGCGTGAGGGTTGGGATCAACATTCTAGTCTTGGCCCATATTTGACCTTCTTTGTTTCTATCTTTATATGTAATTTTTCCAGATTTCCTCAGCTTTGCTTATCTTTTTCCCCCTCCACCCCCAATTTACTTAAGTCTGTTAGTCACAAAATCTTGAACCTCCAGTCTGATCCCTGGACCCTCCCCCTTGCCCCAAGAAAGACCCCAGGCCCCCAAAGGGGCTCCCTGCTCATCCCCAGCTAGTGTCCTTTGAACTCCTCTTCCCCATTTTCCTTTCTTCCCTATAGTGAAACCTTCCCTGAGATCTGATTTTCAGTCTCCCACTTTGCAAATTGAGACGTCTGCTCCTTCCTGAGGCCAGAGATGGCTGCAAGCCCTGCCGGAAGTCTGCTTCCTGGGCAGGAGAACACTGGCAGAAATCCAGACAGCTGACGTCACCCAGTCCAGATGGCGGAAGCCATTGCCCAACCGTAGGAAATGGGCCAACAACTCATTTCTCTGTGACTCTCTCCATCTACTTCAGAAAAGCATTTTCCTAGACAGGAGGCAGCTGAGTATAGTGGAAAGTGCCCGGGCCTACAAACCACACGTGTTGAGCGTGAGGCTGGCCTCAGTATCCACTGACAAATGAACATGACCCCTGACAGCTGACTCAGGGTTGGAATACGCAAGGCTGAGTCGGAGCTCTGCCATCTAACTTCTGACCTTTGACAAATCATTTTATTTTCTTTGGACGGTTTTTTTAACTATGATTAATACCTACTTCACAGAAGCTATTGTTGCAAGGCTGGAATGAGGTCATCGCTGTGAAAAATTTCCTAAACTTGAAGCAGGACGCCAAGTGCAGGGCCTTCCCCAGAACAGAAGACCCCTAGAACTTGGGATGGAGAGTGGTCTGCAGCCGGGACACGTAACTTAACCTCTCTGTGCCCAGTTACCTTGAGGTCAAAATGGAAAAGATAAGAATACCCTTGTCACCGAGTTGTCGTGAAGGGGGAGTAGTTACCCCACATGGAGCACACGGACCACCGCCTGGGCTGTGCAGGCAGCCCAATTCCAATGTATCTCATGAAAAGAGATTCTGTCCCAACCCACTGTCCACACAGAAGGCAAAGCAATTTAGCTAAAATATGACCATGTCACTTCTCTGCTTAACCTCCCAAATCTGCCCTTGCCCACCCAGTGAAAGCCACAGAGCCCCTGTGATAGGCCCTTGAGTTCCGCTCCAGCCTCATCTCCTGATGCCCACTGCCTCGCATTAAGACCCCAGCTATGAAAACCACCTGTAGTTTCTTGCCTCTACCACCTGACTCCTTGCCCCTCTACCCAACGTGCCCTCAGCCACCCTGCCTCTGCTAACTCCTAGTTATCCTCCAAGACCCTCAGACTCATGTCTCCCAGAAAGCCCTTTCTGGCTTTCCTGAGCAGGGTTTGGTTCCCCTTCTCCTCCCTTAATGCCTTGAAAGCACCTACATCATTGCACAGGCCAAATTGTGTCTTAACTGTTCAGGGGACTGTTTCACACCAGACAGAGGCCCACACTGGGTCTTGCTCATCTCTGTAAACTCTACACAAGCACAGGGCCAGGCACACAGTAGGTGCTCAGTAAATGGTGGGTGAAAAGACTGATAAATGGATGACCAGGAACTAATAGAACCCAAGCTTATTTGTTCAGCTACCATAACAGATGATGTTACTTGACTATCAAACAGATACAGTTTCCCTATTTGCCTCAACAGTTTTTTTTCTTAGAATCCCCTCTGTCTGTGATTCAGGCATCCTCTCCGCATCTCTTTTCCCTGTTCTTTTTCTTTGTCTCTCCTTTATCACTTTCTCCTCCTTGTTCTGTGTCATATTTCTGTACCCTTTGTTGCTTTGTATCCTTTTCTTCTTTCTTTGTGGTTGAGTGGTTGTCTGTTTGTTCTCTTATCTCTTATCAATGGCTCTAGGCCGGTAAAAATTTCCCTGGGTTCATGACTCCTCAGAAAGAAAGGAGATTGTGGGCCGGCCGAGTGGCGCGATGGTTAAGAACTCCCTTGGGATGCCAGAGGGCCCCGGTTCGGATCCCACATATGAGGGCCAGTGACACTGCCCTCTACAGCTAAGATGCTGAACAACAGCTCAACCTGGAGCTGGGCTGCTGTGAGTCGCCGGCGACGGCGTGGGCTGCAATCCCTGTGGCAGTGGATTGCCATGGGCTACCGTGTGTGGCCAGCAGCCAGCGTGAGCGGCCAGCAGCCGCAGTGAGCGGCCGTCCAGAAGCCGGCGACTGATCTGCCTCGCCAGAGAAGAGCGCAATGATGGTGCCAACTTGGGCCAGTGAAGCAACATCCTCCACAACTAGATTGAAGAACAAAACGACAGCAACTTGTCTGTTCCCCTTTCCCCAATTCCCCAGCACTGTTCCCATCCCCCCAATTCCCCAATAAAAAAAATCTTTATAAAAAAAATATAAAAAAAAAGAAAGAAAGGAGATTGTGAAAGAAAGAGAATCAAACCTTAATTTGTTCCCATAAGTCCCATACATTTTATTTCATATACTCCTGGTAATAGCTATAATATGGTATATCCGCTAAGTAAGCTAGGTTATGCTTCTATAACAAACAACTTCAAAAATCTCAATGGCTTTATGCAAAAAAAGTTTATTTATTGTTCCTGCCCCCTATCGATGGTGGGTTGGCGAGGCTCTGCTCTGAGCCAACATTGTCCTAATTCCAGAATCCAGGTTGACAGAACAGCCACCATCTAAAATATTGCCAGCTGCCATATGGAAGGGAGAAAGAATATGGAAAAGTACATGTTGGCTTTTAAAACTTCCATGTAGAAGGGACACATTTTAATTGGCCAAATTAAGTCACATAGCCATGCCTGGGTTCACTGGTAAGAGTTAAATGGAGTGGCAATGTACACAGCCTTCCTAGGTACCTGGAAGGAGACAGAGACCCAAATATTGGTGAATAGGCCTGATCACCACAGTGGGTATTATTGTTCCCACTTTGCAGATGAGATGGCTGAGGCTCAAGGTTATGTAGTTCAAGGACGTGCAGTAGACATCAGAGAGTGGGGCTGAACCCATGCTTGTTGATTCCTGGGGCTGTGCCCTTCCTGTGTCACTGGATTTATAGGGTGCCTAAATCTTTTTTTGCCATTTTCTACCAAGTTTTTGGACCCTGGTATAAAGCATTGCTCACTGGCATGCCAGAAGCATGATGGTAAGAAGCCCAGTATTGCTCTTGGGCCTCTGCAGCACATCCGGTGAGGGACATGGGAATCTCTCTCCAAGGCAGGGTTTTGGAGACTTCCAATTTCCAGGACAAAACCACGTAGGTCACAAAATTTGGAGCACAATCATTAGAAACCTTCTAGGCAAAACTAATCTATGGTGATAGAAGTCAGAACAGCAGGTGTTTCAGAGGAGGTGGGAAATGGGATGCTGCATATCAACTAGGCAGGGACTCAAGGGAAACTTCTGGGTGATGCTATCTTGTCTGGATGGTCGTTAAATGAGTCAATACAAATGTAAAAATTAATCAAGCCATGCAACTCAGATTAGTACATTTTGCCATATCAGTTACATCTCAATAAAAATAACAAAAAGAAACATTCTTGATAAAAAAAAAATATATATATATATATAAATATATATTTACTGTGTCAAAGATTCTGTTAAGAGAATGAAAAGACAAGGTACTAAGTGGGAGAAAGTATCACATATCCAACAAAGGACATGTATCCAGAATCCATAAAGAACTCTCAAAACTCAACAGCAAGAAAAGACATCCAATTTTAAAATAAGCAAAAGACTTGAATAGACACTTCATCAAACAGGATATAAGGAAGGCAAATAAGTACATAACAAAATGTTCAGGGCCAGCTGAGTGGCGCATTGGTTGAGAGCTGACTTGGGATGCCAGAGTGCCCCAGTTGGGATCCCACATATGAGGGCCAGTGACACTGCCCTCTACAGCAGCTCAGCTTGGAGCTGGGCTGCCGTGAGTCTCCGGCGCCTGCGTAGGCTGCAGCCCCTCCTGCAGTGGGTTGCCATAGGCTACCGTGTATAGCCAGCAGCCAGCGTGAGCAGCCATCCAGAAGCCAGCAACTGCTCTGCCTCACCCAGGAAGAGCACAATGATGGTGCCAACTTGGGCCAGTGAAGCAACGTCCTCCACAACTAGACTGAAGAACAAAAGGACA
>NW_017732400.1:189856-200879 GCF_001890085.2 Hipposideros armiger | reverse complement strand
TTAAAAAAAAAAATGTTCAACACTTTGGCCATTGGGGAAATGCTAATTGAAACCATTATGAATGTTAGAAGAGCTAAATGAAACAATATTGACAGCACCTCCAAGTGTGGTGAGCGCGCAAAGCAACAGGAACACTCATCGGGACTGGTGGGATGCAGCCTTACTCTGGATGTGGTTTGGCAATTTCTTGTAAAGTTAATACACTTACCGTACAACTCAACAATCCCACCTGAGGGAAATAAAAGTGTGTTCATGCAAAAACCGATACACTAAATATTCATAGCAGCTTCATTTGTAATTACCCAAAACTGGGTTAAAAGGGGTACATGAATAACTTGGTGTATCCATACCATGGAATACTATTCAAAAACAAAAGAGAAATGAATTATTGATACATGCAACAACTTGGGTGAATCTCAAAGGCATCGTGGTGAGTGAAAAAAATCTGGTCTCAAGAGACTACATGCTATATTATTCCATTTATGTGACATTTTGTAAAGATCAACTATAGTGATAGAGAGCAGATAGAAACTGCAAGGGGCTGTGAGGGTGGAAGGGAGGATGTGACTACAAAGGGACAGCATGAGGGAGTTTTGGGGGCAGTAGAACTGCTCTATATCATGATTGTGGTAGTGATTACATGAATTTTACATGTGTTAACTGAAATGTAGAACCATACATATTAAAGGTTTGTTTTACTATATGTTAATTTTTAAATAAAATTTTTAACTAAAAAAAGGTCTTTTTAAATGAAAAGTCCCTCAAAGAGCAGAGAGGAGATCCTGAGAGGAGGTTCTAATGACCTAGATGCCCTGAAAAAGGCGCACAACGTCCCTTCACCCTGACCCCGTACCGGACCTCAGGGCTTCCTGGACCCTCTGTGTTACGCACTGTCCCTTCTTGTTCTCCTGCCAGGCCAGTGTGACCCACACATCTTCTCCTTTAGACTCCACATCCAGGGCCCAAGGAGCCCTGTCTGCTTTGTTTACTCCTACATCCTCAGTGCCTGGAACTTAGGGACGAGGCGGGTGCTCATTAACAGAGTGAAGGAATAGTCTAGCACGAGCCCCAACTCATCTTGGCACACTTCTCAGCCTAGTCCATATTTAGCCTCCTCTCCAGCGGCCCAGTGGACACACCACAGCTGGAAGGCATCACTGGCCCTCTCACAGCCCAGGCCTGAGTCCCAAGCTCACCCCTCCTGAAAGCAGTCTCCAGCTGTTCTATACTTTGAAATTTGGAGATATATCAATCTGATGAGTTTACTGTTGCTGTCATTTTCATTTTTTAAGTACATTTTTATTATAAAAATAACATCTGTTCATGGTTCTTAAAAATCTCAGTCAAAAAAAAAAAAGAATAGACCCAGTCCAAGTTCTCAGAAGCCATAATTGTTACCAGATGCTTCTCTATCTAGAAACATGTATGTGTATGGAAGCATGTATGTTCATATATATGTAATGGGTAGGAAGAAATTCATCATAGACCCACAGCTCTTGGGTCACAAGTAACGTCCTGTTTGTGGAATCAACTCGTATCAAATCCGTCTTCAGCCATGACCATCACTGACTGGAATTCTAGCATCTGACAGTTTTCAGACTGTCCCTCTTGGGTCATACAAGGAAGCCTAGGCTCATGCAGTCTCAAGGAGACAGAGGGGAGTCTGATCCTCTGACCACAGTGTCAGCACTGCCCTGCTCCTCGCCCAGGCCTACGGACTCCATTAGAAGGCAGGCCGTTGAGCTGACCTGGGTAGCCCCTAATCACCCAAACATGGCATCAGCAAAGCCAGGAAGGAGAAGAAAAAAAAATTGAAAATAATTTGATATTTGAGAAGAAGGAGGAGGAGGTGGAGGAGGAGAAGATGGAGAGAGGGGAGGAGGACATCAAAGTAGTTATGCTCCTAGGGAAAAAAATCACAAATGTGCAGTATATCTTAAAACTATTTTTAGTTTCATATAATCCTTTTGTTTTTAATTACATACTTTTAGAGCTTCTCTGCAGCCTTGCCTAGGGGCTGGGGCATTTGGCAAAGCCCTGAAAAGGCCTGCCCAGAGCCCCAAGCACAGTTCTCCCGGGCCTGGCTGCCAATCCCATGTAAGGGGCCGCTTTGCGAGAGGCCCGACCACCATATACCTGCAGAATCCTCAGCTCCTCTCTTTTCTCTCAGCCCCGGAGGTCCACAAGTCACCATGGGGGCCAGCCGCTGCCTCCACACCCGCCCCTCTCAAACCAGACATGTACTTTCCAAAACCGAGGCCTCCTTAAGGGTGGGTTTCTTTTAGGGCCCTGCCCAGCCTGGCTCTGCCCTTTTCTTCTAAAACACACAAAGAAGCCAAATTCCTCAAAGATCAAGACACCCACAATTTCAAGGCAACAAACAGTGTCCTGGCGCTGCAGAGGAGGGAGGGGAGAAGGACGCCTTCATGCCTTTTTAATTTTCAATAGATTATTGTACACTGAATTCATAGTAAGTTATCCTGCTATGTAACATATTCTTTTAAATTTGATCATTTCTTCAAACATGATGCCTGTTGGGAAAGTTGCTGTGGGAAGGAAGCCCACCAATGAAACAGGAATTGCATCTGATCTCTGACTCACAAAGGGGGTTGTACCCTCTACCTTGTAATTGGTTGTTGTCACATCTTGTTCTCAAAAGAGCAGGCAGTTCTTCAAAGAGGTCCAAGGCAGGTTCTGTGATGTCAGTGGACTCGGGGCAAAACCATATTCACTTATTCCAAAGCTAGAGGGCCAGTCGAGTGGCTCAGTTGGTTAAGAGCTCGCTCAAGGGTGTGAGCTCTGAGCAACAGCGGTTCGAGTCCCGGCCTGAGTTGAGCTGCCGCTGAGCTGCCAACAGGTGGCAAGATGGCTCAGCTAAAGAAAAAAAAAAGAATCCAAAGCTAGATGGATTTTTCCTTACAAAGACTAAATAGGAGTGGGGCAGGCAGAGAAAGAAGGGAAGGTGAGGGCTGGCACTCAGCTGGTTAAGGGCCAGCCCTCAGCTGGTTAAGAGCTCGCTTGGGAGCACCAGCTCTGAGCAGCAGGGCTGTGGTTCGGATCCCACATTGAGGGCCAATGATGCTCGCCCTTTACAGCTAAGATGATGAACAACAGCTCGACCTGGAGCTGGGCTGCTGTGAGTCGCCGGCAATGGCATAGGCTGCAGCAGGGCTACAGTGGGCTGCCGTTAGCTATGTGTGTGGCTGGCAGCCAGCATGAGCGGCTGGTAGCCGGTGTGAGCTACTGGGAACCACTGTGAGCGGCCAACCAATGACCGGCGACCAATTGCCTCACCCGGGAAGTGCACAATGATCATACCAGCATGGGCCAGTGAAGCGACGTCCTCCACAACTAGACTGAAGAACAAAACAGCAATTTGTGTACCTGTCTGTTCCCCTTCCCCGATTCCCCAACGCTGTTACCCTCCCCCCAATTCCCCAATAAAATCTTAAAAAAAAAAAAGAAAAAGAAGGGAATGTGATGGAGGGATCCGAGTTGCAAGAGATCTGGACATTTCAAAGAACCAAGAGAAATTCAAGATATAGAAGCATGAAGGCAAAGAGGAGAGTGGGGTTTAGAAGAGGCTGGTAAGGTGGGCTAGGTCAAGAGGGGCCTGGTAGACCATTGCTGTGGACTGAATTGTGTCCCCCAAATCCATATGTTGAAGCCCTAAACCCCAATATACAGAGGGTGCAAAAATGTATACATATTTTAAGAAAGGAAAAAACTATTAAAATTGTAATACTCAATATATACTAATAACAGAAGATTAATACAAGTCACGTTTGACTTCTGCAATTACAAGAGGTGCTCAAAGTGGTTACCATCAGCATCCAGACACTTCTGACTATGGCGAACTACTGCTTGAACAACATTGACCAAAGTGTCCACTTGTATACATTTTTTTGGCACCCCAGGTATTTGGAATTAAGGTCTTCGGGAGGTAATTAAGGTTAAATGAGGCCTTGAGGGTAGGGACCTAATCCGATGAGATTGGTGTCCTTATAAAAGGAGGAAGGGACACAAGGGAGCTCTCTCTCCTGGCATACACACACAGAAAAGGCCATATAAGCTCACGGGGGCAGAGGGAGGTGAGGGGAGGTGGATGGCAACCACCTATAAGCCAGGAGAAGAGGTCTCAGAATTAAACCTACCTTTCTGGTACCTTGATCTTGGACTTCCAGTTTCCAGAACTGTGAGAAATACATTTCTGTTGTTGAAGCCCCCCAGTCTATGGTATCTTGTTATGACAGTTTGAATAGGCTATATACCATACTAAAATTTTTTAACATATTTCTAAAAGCTTGGTGGGAAGCCAGTGGGGCTTTAAGCTGGGGATAGACATGCTTACATTTAGGCCTGTGAAGGCTCACTCTGGCTGCAAAGTGGAGAAGGGATCTGAGCAGGGCAAGACTAGAAGCTGAGAGACAACGCAGGAGGGGAGTGTAGGCACTCAGGCTGGAGATGATGGAGGCTTGGAGTGTGATGACGTGGAGGTGAGGGAAAGTGGATAGATCTGAGAGACGTTTATAAGGGAAAATCAACAGGACTTGAGATTAATAAAATGGAAGGAGGAGAGAGCAGGGGCTCCACAGGCCCCTAAGGTACAATGCAAAGAGCACTGGGCTGGGAGTCTCAACATCGAGGTTCTAATCTCAGATCTGCCACCAATAAATTACCTGATGGCTTTGGCCAAGTCCTCTTCCTCCCTTCACTGTTTCAGTTTCCTCATTTTACAGGACGAGATGGTTCTGTTGATCCCGTGATCCCATCCAATTTTATTATCCTGTGATTCTGTGAAGTAAGCGCATTAGCAAGGACAAATTAAACCATAGTGTCACCAAGGCTAGGTTAGGGGATCTTCCTCTGTGCTTAACACTATTAGTCATCATATACTTCAGAACACGTGGGCATGCTTAACTTACTCATCTGTCTCCCTCAAAAAACTGAGGGCTCCTTGAGGGCAAGAACTGAATATTCTGTACCTGGGACCATATCAGGCATACGATAATTGACTGGCTGTACTTGTTAAATTAATGAATTTAAAGTGCTGAGAAGACATGGTTATTCTAGGAAGTTGTCTTGGTGCAATGTGTTGTGTGTTTTCTGTACATGGGACCCTGTAGTGGATTGCAGGGTCGTCAGAATAAACAACAAAGCCAGCCATGAACCTCACGTCAACTCAAGTAGCTAAGACAGACACTAAACACACGAGGGCAGAAATTATGGCTGTTTTCTAGTTGTGGTAAGTGCTAAAAGGAAAAGTACTGGATCCTGTGGGTGTGTAATAGGGAGACCTAACTCAGGGGTAGAGGAAAGGTTTTTCAGAGAGAATGACCTTTATGATAATAAGGATGAGATGATTCACTCACAGAATGAGGGAGGGAAGAGAGGAAGCGACCAGGACAGGTGAGAGGCTTTTCAGAGGAATAATAAGCATGCGTGAAGACCTAAAGCAGGAAGGGGTTCTGGTAAGAATACTAGAAGGAAACCCACCAGAATGGTAATGTTGGCTATATGTAGGCTGTGCAATTATGGGTACTTTTTATCTACTTTTGTATACATTTTGTATTTTATGGATTTTCCACAACAAGCATCTATCATTTTAATCATCAGAGGGGGGAAATAACATTGTTAGTTTAAAGAAAATAATAAAGGATGTGGGGAAAGTGGATGTCATGGAGGGAGGCGCATTCCAGAGGGATTGGTGACATAAGCAGTGAGTAATTCCTGTGTGGGAGAGAGCGGTAAGCATATTGATGGGGCTGGACCAAAGCAGCAAGGGTGACTCACAAATGATACAATTGAAGTTAGTCCACCATGGTTCATAAAGGTGAGCCCAGGGGTTGGAGGTGATGTGAGACGTCACAGTGAGCTACCTGCAGAGGGCCTGAGCAGTGAGAATTGAGAATCAGATGGGCAGAAACCAGAGACAAAAAGACCCGCTAAGAGTTCCCTGCAAAGTTGGTGTGGGAGAACAGGGGTCTGGTTAGGACAGTAGCCCCACACATACAGAGCTAGTTTTGGTCCTCTTCGTTTACTTCCCAGTCATGAAGGGGTTACGCTGCCCCATGTATTCTGCCTTCATAGCAGAAGTGGAAACTGTGGTTTCTAAAAGTCCTTCCTGATCTGCAATCTCTGAGGAAGAAACTGCTAAGGACATTTCTAAAGATATAGTCAAAGATTGATTGGGGAGGGGAGTAGTGTGGCAGGGCACAGGAAGCATTTGGACAATTGAGGCTAGCTGTGAGTTCTAAGGCCTGCTCCCGCTGCTTCTGACCCAGAACAGCACCCCTGCCACCCATACCAGGTACTTCGCCAGGGTTTCCCCCTGAGGCTGTGCAGCATTTTTAGGGCTGGGATTTGAGTTGAGAAGGGGGCGGAAATTGACTCCCTCTCAGCTACTGCTTCTGCTTTTCCCTTCTAGGCTTTCTCTCTTCCTGTGCAGTTACCTCAGATCACCGTCTGATTGCTCCACCTGAACTCTCCTTGGCATCTCCCACTTACCTCACCCTCCCGACATGGGTGCTGCCTGTTTGTTGCCAGCACAGAGAGCATCTTTACCCTGACTTTCTTCCCAGCCCAGAAGCTGAATATAGCGTGAGGATTCGTGTCCTAGCCCTTGCCTATTCCCACGAGAAAAGAGATGCAAAATCATACTAACTCATCATATTGAATGGGTGTATCAAATCAGGACTAGTCCGTGAGCAGCTGAGGAATCTCTGTCCATAGTCCTGTGCTACCTGCTCTGCAGATGGAGGAGGCAGGGACATTGAAGAAACGGTCCCAGTCCTGAGAAATTTCACTTGCTGTTTGGAGCCATCAGGTTCTTTTTAAAAGTAGCATCAGCCCAGAAGCTCTCATGTCACAGCTAGCTGAGTCATCTGAGACAGCCTACTTACCCCTCTAAGCCTGGTGTCTTCAACTATGAAATGGTCATGATAGCTAGCATAGGATCAAACGATTTGATGTATGTGAAAAATAAATGATAGACATTAGAAGGAATTCTTTATTCCACCGGTGTCTCTTGTGGGCCTATTACTGCTCAAATGCTTAGAATGTAAAAATAAAGAAGACAAAAGTCACAGGCTGGATCCTTGCCCCCAGGAAGCTTCTCAAGCTGATGTTATTATTGATGACTGTTGAATAAATGGGGCTGCTCATTAGAAGCAAATAGAGAGCTCTGACAGAGTATGGCAGATTGTATTTCCAAAGTGCTCTTCCCTCATGCTCTTCTTATCATGTGACTGACACTCCAGGGTAGGAGCATGTTCCCTCCCCTTAAATTTAGGTGGCGCTGTGACTGCTGTGACCTGTGGAATGTGGGGAAACAACGTAGATCATAAAAAGAATATGGTTCATGGGCCAGCCAAGTGGCGCGTTGGTTAAGAGTTGGCTTGGGATGCCAGCTCTGAGCAGCAGGACCCTGGTTTGGATCCCACATGTGGGCCAGTGACGCTGTGCCCTCTACAACTAAGATGGTGAACAACAGCTCAACCTGGAGCTGGGCTGCCAGTGAGTTGTTGGCGTTGGCGTAGGCTGCAGCCCCTGCTGCAGTAGGCTGCCATGGGCTACTGTGAGTGGCTGGTAGCCAGCATGAGTGGCCGGCAGCTGGCATGAGCTGCTGTGAGCCACTGTGAGTGGCTGTCCAGTGGCCGGCGAGTAACTGCCTCACCCGGGAAGAGCGCAATGATAATACCAACATGGGCCAGTGAAGCGATGTCCTCCACAACTAGACTGAAGAACAAAAGGATAGCAACTTGTCTGTTCCCCTCCTCCAATTCCCCAATAAAATATTTTTTTAAAAAAGAATACTGTTCATGCCTTTTAGTAACCCAGCCACCTGGTAAGAGAAGCCCAATCTAGACCACAGGCAGAGGAACTGAGGCCCCCAGTCAGCAGCCAGCATCCACTGCTGTGATGTGTGAGTGAAGGATCCTGCAAACAATTCCAGTCCCCAGCTCTCTAGACTTCCAGCTATGACTCCAGACATCATGGAGCAGAAACAAGCCAACCCCACTGTGCTCCATCCAAATTCCTGCCCCACAGAACCCATAACAAAGGGTGTCTCATGCCCTCAGTCTTGGGGTAATCTGTTAGGCAAATCAGAAAACCCAAACATAGAGTAACTTTAGGACAAACAGGAATAAGCAGCATGTAAATTGAAGCAGAAAGTACCCCCGAGGAGTTGAGACTTAGTCAGAATAGAATGGCACTAAAGTGTGGAAAGCATTATTAACCCTCACCATGCAGTTTCTAACCCTGTCCTGCCATGAAACTTTTCTCTCAAAAGCCACCAACAACCTTCCACACGACAAAAAAACAAACAAAAAACACCTCAACGTTTTCTCCATACTCATTCCCCTTCCGTTGACTTCCAGTCATAATATAAGGTCAACAACACAAACATGCTTTTCCACTCATCTGTCCTTTGCTTTATCCATTGGTTCATCTTATCCTACCCACCTTCCCGCTAGGGTGTCATCACTTACCTTCCAAAGGCTGGCTCCTCTCTCTCTATCCATGATCCTCAACAAGCTCATTCCTTCTTGTTAAACTATCACCTATGTGCCAGTCTCTCCCTCTATTATCTAGATAGCTAGCTATTCTGCCACATGAACCCCTACTTGTACCTCCAGTTTCCCACTGGTCTTGTGTCAATACCTCATTTCTTTGCCACCTCAAATCCAACACACCCAAAATGGACTCACTATAATGGATGCTGTTTGGGCCTCACCCAGGTCCTTTTCACGAACGAATTCACCCATCTCCCAGCGACAAAGCATGTTGTCTAATAACCATACACAGCTGTCCCCTTTTCTGGAGAATTGCCCTGGACCAAATGGAAGCTAAGCCACTCACACACCCACCCACCCCTTACGCACACTGGACAGACCTCAGCCAATGACTGCCTGATGTGGGCTGCAAAACACCAGCCTCCTTGCCTCAAGGTGGAGCTGACTCTGGTGCCATGGGTGCCAAGAGCCTCCCTGTGGGCTTGGACTGCGGCTCAGCCCACAACCTCGCTTGGCTTCTTCCCCTTTGCCATCCTGTGGGCCTCCCCCTCCTTCCCCTCTCCTAATCAAACCTGTGCACAAAAGTCCCATGCCAGGCTCTGCTTCTGGTGACTCATCCTAAAATACCTCCCAAGGCAGTGTGCTCTGTTTACCCCATCTGTGTGGATCCTTTCTCTTGGGGCCCCAACCTGAAACTCCGTATCAGGCCAGCGAGCCATCAAACACATTGTCTAGCAAATGCCTCTCAGATTGACTTCTTCCTCCTCATTCCCAATGCCCCCACATAATCACCTCACACCTGGATTGTGAAATCAGCCTCCTCTCTGACCTCCCAGCTGCTTCCTGTGTTTCCTTCCTCCTCCCACTTGTCTAGCTGGTAAGGGCCAGATTAAAATTTCTTAAATGCCTCTGATGGTACAGGTCCCCTACCCAAAAGTTCAATGCCTCCTGTTTTTAATGGCACTAGATAAATATTCTTTGGTCTGCTTTCCTAGTCCCTCACTGGCATCTGGCTTCCACCTTGTTTTTTCAACTCAGCCCCCTCACAGTTCCACAAACCACACTCATTTCCATCACACAAGCACCACTTTCACATCTTTCCTACACTTTCTTAAATCCTGCCCAAATTAGCGGGAGGGACTGCCAGCTGTCTCCCAGTATCCACCCGATCTTCTCAGTTTCCAGCTGGACATAGGGCTGCCTGGAATAAATAACACATGTCCAAGCCTCCCTTGCAGCTAGATATGGTTAAATTTTGTGTGTTACATCTGTCAATGGACTTAATAGGGAGTGATGTATATTTCTTTGCCCTTCTTTTTCCTACAGGTGGAATGTGGAGCTTGAGCAGCCATCTTAGATCATGAAGTAAAGTCATATACTGAGGGCCGTGAGGCAACAAAATAGAGCTACTAGCTAAGCCCAACCTGCCAACCTTGACCTAGACTGTTTCTGTCAGAGAGAATGAACTCTAGTAAACCACTGTTTGTTTGCTGTTTTGTCACCAACAGCTGAATTTAGTCCTAAGTGATACACAATCTTTCATGGTTTTGTGCACATCTTGTGAAGGAAAGAAACATGTGGAGGCAGCAGTGTGCTGGTAAATGTTTAATAATTGCCTGGGGTTGATGGGGTAGACATCCTGATTTGCAGCACTTTCAGTTTCCATGACGTAAAATTTCCATCAAGTTCAACTTCACACTACCAATATTATGTCAATTGGCTCACAAAATTCCTGAAAATACAGTGATCAGCTCTCACGAGCTGGTATGAGCTGGTTCCAGCACACCACTGGGGAAGGGCTAGAATGGTAATGACATTTAGTGAACCTTGCTACATGCCAGGCACTGTACAAGGCATTTCCCTCGCACTGCCTTCTTTAACCTTTTACTCAATGCTGAGGGGTAAGGCCAAACTTCCCCAACCATGATTCCCCTTTGGGAAAAATTCCAATATAGATGGACTTATTTTTATGTATCTTTTCTACAACCTTGAAAGGTATTTTTGTCACTCTTTTTATGGATAATTAGAAAAAGTAGGAAATGGAGGTTAGGAAGAGTAAATGAGGTCTCGTGGATATTTTCTGGGCTTTGATCATCCAGCTTGCACTCTCTCCTCTCACAACAAACATTGGATTCTTTGGGGAATTCCGTGTGTGCAGTCCTAACGAACTGTCACTTAAGGTGTCCTTTCTTTCCTGGCCCATATGTAATTAGGCTAATCAGACTCTCTGCTGGGGCTTGGGATGATGGACATAACTAGGAGGGATGGAAAAACTAGTTGTCACTCATTTGTTTCAGTGGGTTGCAAGGGCAGGACTTGATTCTTGCTACCGAATCCCCTGGAGCTGCCTTGGTTCCTGTGCTCCCTGAGTCTGGTTCTCTAGCCTTCTTTTGATGCTGTGAGCTAACTAATTAATATCCTCCCAATACCCCACTTTTCTGTTTAAGTTAGCCACAGTGAGTTTCTGTGGTTTGAAAGCAAGGAAATTCAAATGCTAAGGAAGAAAG
>NW_017732400.1:162772-188331 GCF_001890085.2 Hipposideros armiger | reverse complement strand
AACTCAGCAGCTTTAGTTCCCCCTTCAAACTCCTGTCTTCTTTTTCACAGAATTTTGGGGCATGGATGTGATCAGAAATATGCTTCCCTTTTTCAATGATAGATTTCTAAAGAAGTGGTTTCTAGACCTCTGAATGGGCAGTATGTGATATAATCTAATGAGGAGGACTAATCTTAACGGTTTTTAAAGTGAAGAAAGTCATCAGCCTACCATAAATTTTTTCCCAATGCGGAATTTTTCCTTCTTATCTCATCCATCATCTGGCCCAGTGCTGTCCAATTGAATTTTCTGTGATGATGGAAATATTCTATATCTGCAGTGTCTCATATGGTAACTAGTAGCCACATGTGGTTATTGTGCACTTGAAATGTGACTGATGCAAATAAGAAACTGAATTTTAAGATTTATTAAATTTTAAAATTGAAATAGCCACATGCTACCATATGGGACAACACAGAGCTAAATGAAGAGAATCCACATTTCTTTATTCATTTGTTCGTTCATTCAGTAGTCATTCATTCATCATTCAACCAATATCTATTGAGTCAGGTGCAGTTACTAAGTCCTAACAATAGGTTCAATTATTAGACTCTCATTTGAAAGAGCTCAAAATTTGTTTGGGGAAGCAAATAATCTTTTGAGATGGCCTCAAGACGGTAACGTGTCTTCTGGCTACATTACATCCTCTTGAGAAAAGTAGCTGGAGGAGATTTCTTAGGCATGGGTCACCCTGCAGATTACTTCACCTCCCAACTTCACCTGCTGGAATCGGATCCTTGCCTGAGCTAGAGTCAGTTCCCAAGGGCTGGCAAGAAGCCAACGGTACGCCAGCAGTGAGTATGCCCAACAGGGCTGCCAGACTAGATTATTCTTCCCTTAGGAGTATGTGCACAACCTGTTCAGAGTTTGAAAGTGAGACACAGGCAAGGAAGCAAACATCAGAGCAATGTAAAATCCCAAAGACACAAAGAGCTAGGGCAGTGAGCTGAATAACTTTAATAATGAGGATGGTTGAGAGGCAGGAAACATAAGTTGGTAGCTGTGTCTCTGGAGCCAAACTTCCTGGATGCCATTCCCAGCTCTGCACCCCCCTGCTGTGTACCTCCTCCGCCTTGAAAATGGATAATATAAAGGCCCTCTTCTCAGAGGCTTACTGTGAAAATGAGATGCATTAGAACGGAAGTGAACCCGAGCGGACTGGCTCCAGCGTCTACTCTCTGACCAATGTGCTGCACCTCTGGATTAGACCAGGGTTCTGATCTCATTCCCACTAATACTTCTTGAAGAAGTGAGCAGCCCCATCGAAACTCTCGTTTTCCTCGTCTGTAAAATGAAGATACGGATAATAATAACAGTAGGGGGCTGTGAAGATTGGATGAATTTTTCATGTAGAGCACTAAGAACAGGCCTACAGTATGTACCTGAGCAGTGTGCACAAGTGTTACTTTACACTATGCCCCAGGCCCCAGGCCAATCACGCAGCAGATGCTGAGTGTGGGGGGACCGGCAGATCGAAAGATATGGAGCCAGAGCGTGGTCTGGGCAGGAAGCGGGGCTGCTCCTGGAGCCGCTGCTGGGCCTTGAAGCTACTGTAGCATCCTGAGGATTTGCCTGCTGTTCAGTCCAGGGATGACTGCATTCCAGCGCATCCCTGTCCCCTGAGGTAACCTATGTGCAAACCTAAGCTCTGACAAAGAAAACATTTTGACTTGCAGACTGATGCAGAAATTCACAACAATGACATGACATTTTGATGCAGCTTCCTCAAAACAGTCCCATCAGAGTGTAAGATGATAAACCACTTTGGAAAACAGCCTGGCACTTTCTTATAAAGTTAAATATGAATATACTTACTACTACAGATATTTACTTGAGCAATAAGCGCACATGTCCACAAAAGAGGTTGTATATGAATGTTCATAGCAGCTTTATTCATAATAGCCAAAAACAAGAAAAAAAATGCCCATCATTATGAATGAATAAGCAAACTGTAGTATATTTATACAAGGAAATACTATTCAGAAATCAAAAGGAAAGAACTACTGATTCAGCAAGAACATGGATGAATCACAGAATACTATACTGTTACTGGCCAACCAAGTAGCCCCACTACCACTCAGAAATTTTTAAGTGTTCTTTCCTGTAGAAATGTTAAATATAGAAATGTTAAGTCTCCTCCCTAGTTTCTTAGTTTCATAGCCCCTGGCTTTGATTACTTTTCTAACCAGTTTGTTAATCCTAGACTAAAGACTGCTCCTAGCCTGAATCATAGAATTCTCCTATCCCCCTGCTTCTTGATTGCTTTGTAAATCAGTTTCTGAATCCTAAACAATAGCAAGCTCCTACCCTTGCTTCAGATAACTACTTGAGAGCCTGTGACTTCCCAATATCCCCCAGGCCAGTAAGCCTAATGATTCTTTCCAAACCCATTCTGGTCCCAGACAATTGATGTCACCTGAATGACGGACTGAATGGACACAGGCTTCATGTGAGCTAACAGATTTATTAATTAAAATCTATTTTTCCTAATTCAGGGGCCTTGGGGATACAGAGAATATCCCAACGAGATTGCCAGTCACAACCAAAGAAGCCAACACAGTCTTCCAGGCCTAGCGCAAGACCTCTTCCTCTCATCTGAGATCAGATAGGGTGAGAGTTCTGTGAATCCCCCAAATAGGCAGAGATAACTCTATGCCCCTGCCCAGCAGGAAGCAGATACAGAAGAAAAGACATCCTGTCCCTCAGCTTCCCATAGAGATTTTATGGGGATCACGTCTTTCAAAGGGAAAACTAGGCAGGCATTTAGAGGCAGGCATTGGGTCACTGTATTCCTGCAGTCCCACGGAGTGCGACTGCCAATGGGATATCCCCTCTCCACCCAAAACTCCCCTATGTATTGTAATTACCTGCCCCTGTGGGAAAACAAATGGGCACAAAATGCCAAACTAGATCAGACCAGTCAATCGCACCTGCACAGTACCTCTTGTGAATCACAGGTGCCAATTAAGTGGTCCCACGCCCAAAGGGGAACAGCCCATTCTAGAGAAAGGGGATAAAAACTCCAAGTCCTGGGAAGTCTGCCCTGCTCTTTTTTACCACTTCTTCCCTTTTGAACCCCTTCCTCCCTTTTTTTGAGCCTTTATGCGTTGCCCGCTCCAAACTCTTTGAAATGTACTATCCCTTCGAATAAACTACTTTTTCAGTACTTTACTCTGGCATCTTGTTCAATTCTTTGCTCGAGTTGCCAAGGACCTGGACTTTGCGCCGAGAAGGGCCCACTCTCTGACAACAAACCAAGCAGAAGACTCCAGACACAGAAGAGCACCTACTATAGTTTTATTTATATGACATTCTAGAATAGGCAAAACTGCAGGAGCAGAAATCAGATCAGAATCATGAGGGGCTGGGAGTGGAAAGACAGTAGTAACTACAAAGGGGCATAAGGAACTTTCTAAAGCAGTGAAATGAAATATTCTACAGCATGATTGTGGTGACATTTATCCAACTATATGTATGAGTTTGTCAAAACTCATCAAACTGTATTCCTAAAAGGGATGGATTTTATTGTATGTAAGGTATATTTAATATACCTGGCTTTAAAAACAAATGTAATATCACCAAGCACTACCAAATTCTATGTGAAAGGGTGGAAGTAGGACTAAGGATAAGCACAGCCCACAGGGATGGGTTGAGAATACCTGGTTTATACATTTCTTACTGATTTTCTTTAAATACTGACAATTTAATAACTCTTTTTGCCTTGTCGAGAGGTCCCTGGCATCAAAATGGCTGCATCACAATGTTATGTGCACTTCCAGGCAATCAAAGAGATCAACAGACAATTGACTATAATATGCTGTGTTTGATGCTTCAAGAGATTTATGTACAAAGTAGATGGGGGAGTGAGAGTAGGGTTTTCCCAGGAGCATGGAGAGGAAACAGCATGTGTAAAGGGTCCTATGGGTAAGAGTGTGGCGTGTGTGAGAAAAAAACACAAAATGAGACATGATGCCCTATCTCAGGGCATGGGGAAAACAACAGAGGTGTTGAGAGAGAAGCCCATGAACTTGCCTAGGTTCAGGTTGGGAGACCAATGTAGGCCCCACTTGAGAGTTGGAAGCATAGAAGAAGCAGGCACTGACATGGTCAAGTTCATATTTTAACAACAAAGCTCTGGGAAGGCATTGAAGATGGATGGAAGGCAGGAGTTAGGAAGTTTCTTTGTGGCCCATCCTTGTCATCATTTCCATTGAAATATTGGGTTGTCGGAAAAGTCATGACGCATTTTTCTATGTTTTTTTGTTGCAAAAATGCTTCTTGACTTTTCCGACAACCCAATAAAAGGTGCCTTTCTTCTAGTGCATTGTTCTGATGTGGCAGTGGGCCCTAGACAAAGGCCTTCCCAGACCATGTGGTCACTAAGGATTTCCAGTGGGCTTCAGACAAAGACATTCCTGGACTATATGGTCATCAAGACTTCCGCGTTTAATATTTCCGAATTCCTACCTCACCCGGGAGCCAGTCAGGAACTGGCACAATGGCCACATGTCCTAATAATAAATCTTAGCTGCCAACCTGGAAACCTCAGGATATATATCCCCTAGTCCCACCCGGGTCGGGGATCAGCCTCTGGATGTAAATCCGTTGAGCCTGTGCCGGCACTAATAAAAGTTGCTTCCCAAGCCTTGGTGTCCTGTCTCCCTGTCTGGGTTCCCCGCAACACTGAATACCAGAAGTATTACGTAAGTAAGTCTCAACTAGGATATTGCAGCCCTGAGGGTAGCTCAGTTGCCTGGCAATTTGGGAGGTCCTGTTTCTTTCCTAAACTGGGGAACCCTAGCTCCTAAACAAGCTCTTAATTCAGGCTCTCAGGGTTAGCACCACTTGATCTGTTTCAGAGATGCGCGTTTCTAGGAGCAAACCCAGATGGCCATGGGCCATGGTGGAGGAGATTAATAGAGCCAAGGGGATACAATGATATTTACAACCCTCCCTTGTGAGCAATTCCCTTTTGTGCTGGGTGGGATTCCAAAAGGGGGAACAACTGACCAATCATGTAGGAAGGGAGAGTGTCATAAAAGGGCCAAGGCAGGCTGGCGGAGTGGCGCGATGGTTAAGAGCTGGCTTGGGACGCCAGAGGGCCCCAGTTCAGATTCCACGTATGAGGGCCAGTGACACCGCTCTCTACAGCTAAGATGCTGAACAACAGCTCAACCTGGAGCTGGGCTTTTGTGAGTCGCTGGCGACAGCATAGGCTGCAGCCCCTGCTGTGGTGGGCTGCCATGGGCTACCTTGTGTGTGGCCAGCAGCCCGCGTGAGCGGCTGTCCAGAAGCCGGCTACTGATCTACCTCGCCCGGGAAGAGCGCTATGATGGTGCCAACTTGGGCCAGTGAAGCAACGTCCTCCACAACTAGACTGAAGAACAACAGGACAGCAACTTGTCTGTTCCCCTCCCCCAATTTCCCAGTGCTATTCCCATCCCCCTATTTGCCAAAAAAATCTTTAAAAAAAAAAAAAAAAGGGCCAAGGCTACCGGGAGCCAGGATGACAGCAGCAAAAGGCCCAGACACTCTAGGGAATTTATGAGGCCATGGAGAGAAAACATGAAGGGGACCTGCCAGGCCCAGCTTCCTCTTTCATGAGATCATGGTCAAAGCCAGGCCAGGCAGGAGGGTGCCAGCAATTGAGTGAGCTTGTTTTTTCCCTAACTTGGTTCTGAGTCACACAGGCATCTACCCTTCCCAGAAAACCGCCGCAGGGATCACCCCTTGGCAGCTGGTCAATCCCAGTGCTAACACGAGATCCTCACTCAGCAGGCCAGGAGCTGGAAGTGGGCCAGGCCCCCAGTATCCGCCTGCCCACACAGGCCTCACTGGGAGGATGGGGCCTGGGCCCCTCTCAACCTTCAAAGAAAAATAGGAGGGAGGCACGTCTGACTTTTGAGCACACATGGGAGACACTTTTGAATCATGGGCTTGCAGAGGAGGCAGACTCATTTGAGAGCCTTTAATCTAAACCCTTGAGTTAGAGATCAACTCATCCAATAAATACAGGGTCTGAAAAGGTGGGACATTTGTTGCACTTTTCCCTCCATGATTATACTTTGAATTAAATCTCAATCATATTCTCCAATGTTGACATTAGAGCAAGTTTTGGAGAGATACAGGCTGTTTCCCTGTGAACAGCAGCACAAAGGAACTAAAGAGCTCTCCATTTCTAGCCTTCTTGGGCAGCCTGTACTGAGAAGCACATTCCAGGCTCTGGAAATACAGCAGTGAGCAAGACACATAAAGTCCTGCTCTCATGGGGTGATAATCAGGTGGGAAGGAAACTGAGGCCAGAGAGAGGAGCTGCAACACTGGGGTGCTAGGAAGCCAGTATTGACACAAGAATGGGGGCGGGGGCTGGGTCCTCTTCCCAGGGAATTTTGGCTGAGTTGTGGTGAGCTGCATCCCAGGGCAGGGACACATCCTTCTGTGAACTTGTCTTGGGGCTTCAGGCTCTCTTGCCATCCTTTCGCATCAGGGAGAAGTGCCCTGGCCTGATCTTGGCCCTCCTAAGGCCAGAATGAAGTCTTTCGGGGTCACTTATTTATTTATTTATTTTAAAGATTTTTTTTTTATTGGGGAATCGGGGAAGGGGAACAGACAAGTTGCTATCCTTTTGTTCTTCAGTCTAGTTATGGAGGACATCACCTTACTGGCCCATGTTGGTATTATCATTGCACTCTTCCCGGGTGAGGCAGATCGGTTGCAGGCCACTGGACGGCCTCTCTCAGTGGCTCTTGGCAGCTCACGCCGCACAGTAGCTTATGGGAGCCCATTGCAGTCCACTGCATCCTACGTCGTCGCCGGCGACTCATGGCAGCCCAGCTCCAGGTTGAGCTATTGCTCACCATCTTAGCTGTAGAGGGTGCAGTATCACTGGCCCTCATGTGGGATCCGAACCTGGGCCCTGCTGCTCAGAGCTGGTGTCCCAAGCCAACTCTTACCCAACACGCCACTTGGCCGGCCCCTCGGGATCACTTATTAACTTGCTGTCAAGAACTTACCCCCTGACCTACTCCTAAGCCTCTGGCGAGCACTGTCCCGGCTAGCATGCGTGTATGCATGAGAGCCAGGGGAAGGGTGTTTAAAAGCACTCACATTGGCTGAACAAGAACTAAGAATGCAGGCGTCTGCTTCCCTGAAGAAAAGAAAAAGCCATAAACACAGCCTGAGATAGAGAAGGAGGGAAGGCAGGACAAAAAAAGAAAGCGAAATCATTTCTCCTGATGATCTCAGCACTTGGAGGCTATTTTCTCATCCTGGCTTCCTACTCCTGGATTTACTCACTGCTGCTCCCATCTGCTCCAAAGCAGCCCCTCTTCCCATGATCATAATAATGGCCACCACAGAACAGGCACCCTCGAGGAACAGTAAATTCATATTCTTAATCTTTGCAATAACGTTAAGGCCAATTTGCCTACTTTTCAATTGAGGGAACATTCTCAGAGAAGTTAAGTAGCTGGCCCAATATCACATAAGTAGCAGAGCTGGGATTTAAACCCAGTTGGCTCTAACACCACTAGATGATAATATGCCCTTTTTGCTACCCCATGTTTCCTTTCTGTGAACGAAAAAGGGGCCACATACTAAACCTGACAAGCTCAGGGGAGGCCTGCATGGCAGGCCCTCCTACAAACAGAGACCAAAATTAACCACACAGGATGGTCTGAACAAAAAAGTTCCTAACTAAAAGCAGGTCATGGCCTGTAGTCACATCCTTGGCCTGTAGCTTCCTTGACAAAGGTCAACCTTTACCTCAAATAAGCCTGTCTATTGTCTTTTTGCATCTAAAACAACATACCCTTGGAATGTCAGTCATCCCTTTTTCCAGATCCCTCAGGGCACAACCCACCACACCAGAGCATCAGACTACAGAACCCCTCATTGTTATCTTGTTCCCCGGATACCATCTCTATGTGCTGTAAATGTTAACTAGCTATCCTGTGCCCACCAATGTAAAAGAAGTATGTGTCTCTCTGTTTTACTTTTGATCCAATCCCAGAGATTTCCCCACTTTGTTTTCGCCCACACCTTTAATCTACCACCAATGTGTAAGGGTGAAATTTGGTAAATCAATAATGCAGTTAGACTTAGCTAGTTTGCATTTTGACTCACCACATAGCTTGCTATCTAGCCACCTGTAATTAGACTTAGTTTGCAGTTAAATCCATCCTGATATTCAGCTGTTTCCTCTTTGTTCCTCCCCTCACTGATTGACTTAAGAACTCTATTCTGTTCCCATACCTCATGAATCCATTTAACAAAATCCTAACCTGAAAAGAGCAATTTTTTTAAGAGCAATTTCTTAATCCTCAGGTGCCCAGACATTGGAATCCAACTTACAACTCCCTTGCAGTTTTCCCTAGTAACACATAAAGTCCCAGGCCACGATGGCCAAGTCTGAGTCTGGAGCCCCGGGATAACATTGTCTTCAAACAGACCAGACCCCAGAAAGAAAGTCAGCCCTCAAACCTGCCTGACCAACTCCCCCTTTACTATATAAGAAAAAGGTAACCTAAAGATCAGCGCAGCTGTCCACTCTTAACAGTCTGCCCCTGGTGACCGGCCTCCCCATCCCCCCACCGGTGTTTTTCTCCCTACCTCCCACTGCAGCTGTCCCTATCAGACTCTGGCCTGGCAAACTCCCTTTTACCAGTATTTGTCTTTTAAACAGAAACCCACGGCAGCTGTCATCTTTGGACACGGGCATTCTCTCCCTGCCCGACCTTTAATTAAACTTCCTTTGCTCTCCTAATTTTATGAGTCTGTGAATTCTTTCACCTTTTGCGAGCGACCTGGGGTTAATTCTAGGCCAGAACACAGTGGATTTCATGTACCCCTCCTTACGTCTCCTCCTTTGATTCTAATGTATAAAATAAACTGCAAAACTGCCATTCTCCAGAACACTTTCTTAATCCGTTGAAATTTTGCTTCTCGGCCATTGTCATCAGTTTGGCTCAGATAAACGCATTCAAGTTCTCTACAGGTTTGGATGTTTCTTACTTGACATTTCTATCTCAAATCAGCGAATAGTTCCTGAGCACCTACTAAGGGCCAGGTGCAGCTAAGAGCTTTCGTTTCCATGCCCTGATCCCAGGACCCTGCTTCATCCTCCATCCCTGCTTCTCTTTCTGAAAAACTCCCACTTCCAAACATCTGCCCCCCCTCCCCTGCCCATTCCGCCTCCTCCCATCACCTTTGTCTCCCATTCTAGCCTGGCTCCTGATGCAGCAGTACTACAAGTGGGGCACAGGTCTGGCTCCCCCTCACGTCAGAGGCTGACAAGGGGTGAGGGCCGGGCTTTGCTTCATCGCCTCCACAGTGATTCCTGAGCTTCAGCTGAGCACCCCCCAACCTCCTCTGTGAAGAAGGAATCTGGGGGCCTCTGAAGGGGCACAGCCGTGTAAACAGACACCTCTGGGGATGAGATGCCCCCCCTCGGAGAAGATGGAGTGAAGAGCTTTTATGAAGCCCCCACTAGGTGCAAGGCCTAGTACTGGAGATCCCATGGAAATATCGTGAGGAAAAGGGCAGATGTGCTCCTGGATACTCATGGAGATCATATTCCAGTGGGGGAGACACGTAACAACAAAAAGTAAACAGATACACAAAATGATACACCACCATGGTGAGTGTTATGAAGCAAACAAACAAGGGGCTAAGAAAGAGGTTAGTGGGAGGTCACAATAACAGGTCAAAGGAGGGGAATGAAGGAACAGGGTGATCTCAGGAAGAGGGAAGAAAACAAGGAGAGCTGAAGTGGATGGGCCTAAGGGCCTGTTCTCCTAGGATTAGGGCAGAGAGAACCAGTCCAGCTGTTGGTCTCAGCCCCTGGCCCTTTCTGGCCTTAACTCATTCCTCAGCCCTCACCTCTGCACTCCCTTATTGGCTTAATGATTCACTCTCAACCGTTTCCTAGCTTCCTGTGTGGAGGGGGTGGGGTGGGGCAGAACCCTGGGTCTCTGAGGGTAGCAGAAGGAATGGCAAGCTGTCTGGCTTCTCTAGTTCTTCTCTTTGTCCCATTCTGCTCTTGCTACAGAGAAAGGTCTCTCTGTGCCAGAAGGACAGTGAGGATAACTAGGACCAGCTGGAGCCTTGATTCCAGATGTGGGAGGTAGTGGTGAGACAAGGTCCTGACATCCTCCTTTCATTTCCCCTCCCCGGCCTAATGGCCTGGAGAAATTTTCCATCATAAACAAGTATGCATTCCTGATCTGGGTGCCTCCCCCTCTCTCCCACCAAGCAGTTTTCTTCCATTATCCCTATCTACCCCCTCCCCCACCCCAGCACCCAGTTTATGTCTGTTTGGGCATGTGGGTCTGTCCACACATGTAAATAATCATGGATTTATGTTGGTCGTTGTGTAGTGGGCAGGTTGCCTTGGAATAAGGGTGTAGGTGGGTATGCAGGCTCTCTGTGCTTGGGTGTAGATGTAAGAATGATAGCGGGTGTGAAAGGCAGGTGTGGGAAAGGGATATCTTTGTAGAGGAGGTGTGTTTTATGCCTGTTAGGAAAAAGTGTGTAATACTAAAGAGGTACCATGTGTTTAGATAGACATTGTGGGTATAAAACAAAGCAACATATAGGCCTATGAAGCAATAATATATTGATTTCTAGCCCAATTGTGGGGCTGTCCCCTTGTTTGCATCCCAACACAACCTTGGTTGAAAAATGCCCTTAAGGTGTTCCTTGTTTGGTGTCTGTGTAAGAATTGTTCCAGCTTTATTAAAATGTTATAAATTTGTATGTTGAGTTTGAAGAAATGTATCCATGCCTCAAAAGCTTGGGGTGACCCAGCCAGTGCATGCATTTTTAGTTCTGCATTTTCAACTTTCATTTATCAAGATTACTGATTTACTAGTACACGCAAGGCCCCATGCTAGATTCTATGGCGGACACAAAGGTATGTGTGACACGGTCTCTAATGAAGGGGTCATGTGTGTGCTCACCATGTGTATCAGGCATAGTATCATCCAGTGTAAAGATCTGAGCCCAAGGCACTTCAAACCTCTAGAGTCAGCTTTGCTCCCTTCACTCTCTGCTGTCAGCACCTCCCTCTCCATGCTCCCTGACTCTACCGAAACCCATCCTATTGTTAAATTCTTGTGATCTCATGCTAGGAATGTCACTTAGCGCCATCCCCTTGTCTTGGTTCCTCTGCCATGGCCCATTCAGGCCCTGTCACCTTCTACTGCACCTCTATAATAGCCCTTGCCTCAATGTCTCCCCATCCAGGGCACGCTCCTCATCCCTCTCAGCTCCTGGCTTGAAGTGTCCTGTTATGTCATCCCATGCCCACAAGCTCCATCTAGTCACATTTAGATTCCTGGCCTGGCAGCTAAGCTCTCCCCACTTTGCCTAACTCCTTCCCAGCCCTCATGACTTCCCACTACTCCTTTACTGGGAACTTACTCCAGGATTGTTTTGATTGTGATTCCCCAAACACATCCTGTACTTTTCCAGCTCAAGGCCTTTGCTGATTCCATTCTCTTTCTCACAGTCACCATCTGCATCTGAATCTGTGGTTTCCCATCCACTACTCAAGGTCATCTCACATCCACTCTTCCGTGCAGCCTCCTCATTCATTAGTGAACACTAGCTTTTTTGAGTTCCCCTTATATTGTCTTCCATTTTCTTAGGACACTCAAAGAGTTCTGATCAGGCCCACCCCTGAGGTGCCCGTTGTATCTGGCTTGCCTCCCTCAGCGGCACGCACGCAGAAACCAACCTCAGCACTCTCAACAGTACCTTTAACAAGGGTGTCTTGCACCGTGAATGCCCTAAAGATGTTAAATTCTGTTCATGAGCAACTGAGTTATGAAAATGTGTAAGTTTTGTCGTAAGTTGAGTTACTACCATTACCACAACATTTGCGTAATGCCTCACAATTTAAAATGCTCTTCGAATGAATTTTGTTATTTGATCCAAATAACAGGGGGCAAGTCTGGGTGACTGCTAACCTTCTGCTTTGTATTTTCTGGTCCTCTGTCCCAACTTTGTACGAACATCCAAGTGGGTAACTTTGCTGGGTTGTCCTGTGCGGTCTCTGCTCCTTTGCTGTGTATGTGTGTCATGTGCATGTTGAAGGGGGGCACAATATGCCACCCCAAATTGTGCCACTTTGGCATGTGGATTGAGTTGAAGGCAATCAAGACCCAGCAGACTCAGGAAAAGCTTTTCACCTCTCCCTTAATTGCCTAAAAGAATTTATTAGGGGCCTATATCAGGAAGAGAGCTATTACCAGGGAACTTTTTTATCTGAAAGATTTGCAGGCTTGACAGGGCAAACATCTGATCACCAAAAATCTGCTTTTCTTGTCTTCCTGTGAACTGCCCTCCTCCCTGTGAACCCTGGAACCCTATCCCATTCCTTAGCCCCCATTCCTTAGGATGGCATATAAGCCTCAACTACCTGTCTTTGAGTCTCAGGTCTTCATGGACTCCCATAAGTATGTAATTAAATTTGTTTTCATCCTGTTAATGTCTTATGTCAATTAATTATTAGGCCAACTAAAAAACCTAGAAGGGAAGAAGAGAAAAAATTTCCACCCCTACAATGTGGTGTGTGTGTGAATGTTTGTATGTGTGTTTTCCTGTGTTCTAAGACAGGCAGGGTTGGGTCTGCATGTACTAGTGTGTTCACTTTTCTTATGCTGCTTGACTATTTCTGTAATGACTTCCCTCTTGGAGTGTGTGTTCTTTGTGTGTATCTACAAGTGTGTGAATGTACCTGTGTAACCGTGGTTCATTGAATACTACAATTAGTATTGTAGCAGGATGGCCAGACTTCCTTATGGAAACCCTGCTACCTCCCTAGAGATGGGGCCTGTGACTGAACCATCTCCCAAGCTAACTGTGTGTGGGCCCCTCTCCAGCTGCCACATGTCCCAACATGTGCCTGCAGCCCGGGATCTCACCCACCCCCACTCACAACTCACACACTCACAGCACACACTTGGGCACCTAGGGTTGACAGGCCAAGTCTCCAACCCCCTCCCTTTGCTTAATCGTCGGAATTTCCAGCCAGTCTCAGCCTGCCTACCGGTCGCAGCCGGGGTGGAGTTGAGAAGGGCCCGCCCAATTATCAGGCACTCTTAAACGAGCTCAACTCTGCTGCGTGTTCGCACTCGTCCTTCTGCTCTGCTCAGCACGCAATGTGTCGCTCTCGCAGCTCCCTCCCCACCATGACAGTCCTGCGGGCCCCGACCCCTGTACCCTCCACCAGCCCGGGACCCCGGAGGGGCTCCGGTCCTGAGATCTTCACCTTCGATCCTCTCCCCGAGCCTGCAGTGGCCTCCGCCGCGCGCCCCAGCGTCTCCCGCGGGCCCCGAAAGCGCAGCCGTAGGGTCCTCTACCCGCGAGTGGTGAGTGTCGCCGAAGTGTGCAGCTGGGGTGAGGGTCGGGGTGGGAGAACGGCCAGACATCGGGACCCTGAGCTGACCTGTTCCCTTTGTTGTCACCCCTCAGGTCCGGCGCCAGCTGCCTGCCGAGGATCCGAACCCTGCCAAAAGGCTCCTCTTTCTCCTGCTCACCGTTGTCTTCTGCCAGATCCTGATGGCTGAAGAAGGTGTGCCGGCGCCCCTAGCCCGGGAGGACACCCCCAGCGCCGCGCCCCCGGCGTCCACTCCTGCGTCCCTGGCTCTCGAGCCCCTTAATCTGACCGCGGAGCCCTCGGACTACGCTCTGGACCTCAGCACTTTCCTCCAGCAACACCCCGCTGCCTTCTAACCGTGACTCCCCACACCCCCCCAACAGGAGTCTGAAAAGCCTAAGAAACACCAGGTGTATGTATCTGGTGCGCGACAGCGTATCCCAAACTGGGACTCCCGAGGCAACTCTCACTCAACACTACAGGGGAGCCGCCACCCTGCGCCCGGATGGGCCACGCGCGGACATGCCGGGGCCAGGCCGGGCAGGGAAGGACGAGGAGGGCGGCGTTAATTTATGTCTCATTGTCCCTGATATTTATATGTATTTATGTATGTCCCCTAAGTGATAGAGGGTTGTATGTAATATTTATTTTAATTTATGCGAGGGTGCGAGACGTGCACCCTGCAGCAAATGTAGGCCTCTTGGTATTTATTGAGCTTGGTGGGATTTGGTGGATGCGCCTAGATGGAGGGAGATGGAGACGGGGTCCGGAAGGCGCCCGGGCTGGGAGTTAAAGACGGTGGAGGGTCGCAGGTTTAGGGGTTGACTTTCTACCCCCCAGCATCTCAACCCTCTGAGTGAGTCTACTGTATGAAGCTGCGGCGGACCATTGGGAATAAGGTCCTTGGCCTTCGATCTCCTCGAAGTTGCCCCCAAAGGGTGGCCATGGGGTGCAGGGTGGGGGCTCTCAGGGGCGGCTGTGGGGTCGCCCTGTATGTTCTGTGAACACAAATAAACTCGATTTTACAGTTAGCAGTGATTTGAGTGTATCTTTGTCAGCGGCAATTCCCCGCTCCTCCCCACCTTGGGCGCCAGGACGGCCCCAGGAGGCGCTCTTCAGGGCCCCGGAGCCCCTCGTTCCGGGTCACGGAACCCAGCATCCCGTGACCGGACGCAGACGTTCGTTGCCCAGTCTGCGGTTTTCCCAGTTGGTTGCCGCCGGGCATATCCAAGATGAGGCAACGTCCCCCGCCCGGGCCCACGGAGGTCACGTCGCGCATCCGGGGGGCGGAGCCGGCAGCCACCGCGGCGGGGGTGGGGGAAGAGGGAGCCGGGACCAAACCCGTTGGCGGGCTGCGGCTCGGAGCGGGGCATGCCGGGAAAGGGGCGGGGCCGCGGCGGGGGGCGGGGTCGTGTAGCCGCAGCCCCAGGGTGCGGCCAGGTCGGGGGCGCAAGCTCGCGAGCTTGCCCAGCTTCCCGGAAAGGTCGTGCGTAAGTGGTCCGGCTTCGGCTCCCAGGTCCTCGGCCGCCGCCGGAGTCCGGGAAGGTAGGTGTGGAAGGGCGGGGAGGGTGGCGCGAAGTCTGGGGCCCTTTAGGCGTGGGAGAGCTTTGTAAATCAGGGAGAAACCGTCCTCACTGCAGGCGGGGACGCGGCAAGGGGCTGGCCCTGGCCGTTAGCAGGCGGGCGGGAGTCTCTGGGGGGGTCTGCAGGATTTCACAGGGATAAGCCTTAGCGGACCCCTGGATGCGGAAGGAACTGGGCGGTGGTGGCTGCAGGCTGGGCGGGACTGACGGGAAAGAGAGTCACTCTGGTGGACTCCACAGCGCCCCTTCCCCTTCTGCAAAGGCTTTCTATCCTCTCCTCCAGCTCCCACCTGAGCCATGTTTTTCACCTGTGGCCCAAATGAGGCCATGGTGGTCTCCGGTAAGTATTGTTCTCTTCTCAGTCAATGACCCCCAAACCCCTGCGAGCCTGGCCTCTCCCCAACCCCCCACCTCCCCCTATGGCTGCAAGCTTGTGATTCCCAACCGCTAACCTTCCCAGGTCCAGACTGCCTCCCCTCCAGCTCCCAGATTTCCTCGAGGGGATTGTTCCTCCCCTCCCCCCCAGTTCTTCCGTCTTCCATATTCCAGCTCTGCCGCCGCTCCCGCAGCTCACTGGCCCCTCACCTTGCAGGTTTCTGCCGGAGCCCCCCAGTCATGGTGGCTGGGGGACGAGTCTTTGTCCTGCCCTGCATCCAGCAGATTCAAAGGTGGGTAGGAAGACATCCAGGGAAGGGGAGCCCCAGTTTTCTTTCGTCTTTTTCTCACTGTCCACCCTCCTTTTTCCCTCTAGGATCTCTCTCAACACATTGACCCTCAATGTCAAGAGTGAAAAGGTTTACACCCGCCATGGGGTCCCCATCTCAGTCACTGGCATTGCCCAGGTGAGGCTTTCAGAGCCTTTCCCCCAGAGTCCACTCCCCCATCACCTTCTCTGTCCCAAGCTGTAAGGATTTTCTGTTAGTTGCACTTTCTCCAGGGCACTTGACCCCTCCCTTCTCTCCCTGCTTCCTCCCTGCTTGGTGAGACCCCTGCCACACCCTTGCTACCCTTCCTTTGGCTACAGGTGAAAATCCAGGGGCAGAACAAGGAGATGTTGGCAGCAGCCTGCCAGATGTTCCTGGGGAAGACGGAGGCTGAGATTGCCCACATTGCCCTGGAGACGCTGGAGGGCCACCAGAGGGCTATCATGGCACACATGACTGTGGAGGTGGGCCTAGCGGCCGGGGATCTGGAGGGATGCCAGGCTCGGGGGCCTAAGGACTGGGCTGGTCTGTGGGCAACAGTGGCCAGAGCATCTGAGATCTTAAGTTCCTCCTTCCCACTGTCCTATTATCTTAGGAAATATATAAAGACAGGCAGAAATTCTCAGAGCAGGTTTTCAAAGTGGCCTCCTCAGACCTGGTCAACATGGGCATCAGCGTGGTCAGCTACACCCTGAAAGACATTCATGATGATCAGGTAAGCCTAGACAGTTGGTCCTCTCTGTTCCCCTGCTCCCCTCTCTTAAATGCTCCCAAGGACTCTGATTTCTGCATCTCTCCCACAGGACTATTTGCACTCCTTGGGGAAGGCTCGAACTGCTCAAGTCCAAAAAGATGCTCGGATTGGAGAAGCGGAGGCCAAGAGAGATGCTGGGATCCGGGTAAGAGAGATGAGGGTCACTTGGTCTCTGTGGGTTTTTGGGGCACATGGTGAGAGAGGGGCTGGAAGGGCAACAACTGACTGGGGGCTGGTGGGACTGGGTTGGCAGAAGGTAGACAGGGCCAGGACTGGGGTAAAGGCAGGGGAGCCTGGTGGGCAGCAGGCTTTCGCCCTGGGGCCTTCCTCTCCCTGCTCTGACTCCCTATCTCCTCTGTATGGACAGGAGGCCAAGGCCAAGCAGGAGAAGGTGTCCGCACAGTACCTGAGTGAGATTGAGATGGCCAAGGCACAAAGGGACTATGAGCTAAAGAAGGCCGCGTATGACATCGAGGTCAACACCCGCCGGGCACAGGCTGACCTGGCCTATCAGCTGCAGGTCAGAGCCCCCACACTGGGCAGATGGCCGGGCTGGACTTGCCTGCCCTATGCCCTCCATCCATCTCAGGCCACCACTTTCTCATATTCTAACTCTGACCTCCTCATCTGGCTCTCCATTTCTGACCCAGCTCCTCCATAGAAGGAGGATTTAAAAGACCTAAACATTTCTGCTGAAAAACGAAGAAAAGGCCAAGAAGGTATATGATCAATAGGGCAGATCATATGTTTGGGACAGGTTGTGTCCTGTGCAAGGGCACCTGGATGAGGAGTGAACCAGAGCTGAGTTCTAGCCCAGCTGTGCCTTCTGTCATGGGCCAATAGGTCTGCATCTATCTAAGGAAAGCGTGCATTTTTCTCATGTGCACAGGGCAGCCCTAGTGATCAAAGGTGTGAGGAAGGAAAACATGGAGTTGGGCTTTGAATCCTGCAAAGTGAGATGTGGGCAGCCCTCAGTATTGCAAGCAGGTACAGTCAGTCCTCATCTGCGATTCCATACTGAGAACGTGCCTACTCGCTAAAATTTACTGGTAATCCTAAAGTTAGTACTCGCAGCACTTTTGTGGATGTTTGCAGATGTGAAGAGAGGCGACAGTCTCAATTGTCACCTCTTGAGGGTGAAGACATCCAGTCTTCTTTCAACTCTTGTACTGTTAACAGTGTCATTTTCATAGTATATTACCTGCCACGTTTTTCACATTTTTGTGTTCTTCGTTGGTGGTTTTGCTGTTTAAAATGGCCCCCAAGCATAGTGCTGAAATGGTGTCTAGTATTCCTAAGTGCAAGAAGGCTGGGATGTGCCTTATGGAGAAAACACTTGTGTTCGAGAAGCTTCACTCAGGCATGTGTTATAGCGCTGTCGGCTCTGTGTTCATTGATAATGAATTGACGATGTTTATTACGTAAGGTGTCTTCAAACAGCAACTCTCATAAAACAACGTTATATATTGATCTATTAATAAAAATGTTGTGCCCAGAGGCTCATAGGAACCTAACCCTGTATCTCCCCTAGGAACAAAGTAAGTACTTGCTAATTCAGTGTTCACGGCTACTTTATAGACCAGAACTACCATGAATAACAGGAATCAAGCATACTTGGAGACCTTTACTCAAAGAATAGCAATATTATGAGATTCGTTTTTGCCAAGAGTTGCTACAGGCTGAAAGCATAATAAAGGGCAAACCATCTCTAGTTGTGATGATGAAATCCTGAGTGGCTGGAGGGGTAGTTGTATATGGCATAGTGCTTTGCTAGTCTGAGTGTGGGCTGCATACCAGCAGCAGCATCACTGGAATATTGATTAAAAATACAAAGCCTCAGGCTCCGGCCCAGACTGAATCAGAATCTGCATTTTAACAAAATCCCTAGTTGATTCGTATATATACTGGAGTTTGAGAAGCAGTAACATAGTGGAAGCCAGTTGCATGGTGGGGTCTAAGGATAAACTTGGCTTTCCTTGTCTGCAAATCAACAGATTGGGCTGGTTAGGGCTTCATTCAACTTTTATAAGTTCCTCATTTTGTGCCAGGCTTTGTACTAGGTAATCAGAAAATAATGATTCAGTCAACAAATAATCTGTGAAGTGCCTACTTACTATGTTCCAGACGTTGTTTTGGAGGTGAGGCTGTAAATAGGAGTGAGGCAATATTCCTCTCAGAGCTTACAGTATAACACAGAACACAGCTAATAAGCAAGTAAAGTAAACTTCGTAGGCTCTAATTATCTTGTTTAACTGCTATGAAGGAAATAAACAGATGATGTGAAGCAGTGGGGGTTACGATGTTAGGTCAGGGTGGTCAGAGAAAGCTACTGAGGAAATGATACACGAAATAAAACCTGAAGATGAGAAAGAACCAGCAATGCAAAGAATTAGACACTCTTGAGTGTCTAAGCCAGTGATGCTCCAAAAGAACGTTTGTGGTGATGGAAATGCTCTGTTTGCGCTGTGATGTTGAGCACTTGAAGTGGGGCTGAGGAAATGTGACTGAGGAACTGATTTTTAAATTTCATTTAATGTTAATTAATTTAGATTTAAATAACCATATATGGCTAGTGGCTAGGCAGGAGGACCGACACATGCAAAGGCCCTGAGGTAGGAAAGAGCTTGATGTGTCCCAGAAACAGAAAGCAGGTTTCTGATTGGGTATGGCTGGTGTGCTGTAAGAAGAGGCAGGCAGGGCCTGATCACATAGGGTTCAGGTAACCTTGATGGAGACTTAGAATTCAAAGCACAATGAAAAGCTATTGGAGAACTTTAAGTAGGGAGGTGCTATGGTTTAATTCATGTCTTTACAAGGATCAGTCTGGCTGCTCTGGAGAAGTGTCAGAAGAGAGGCAGCAGGGAGACACGTTTGAAGCTTTTTCAAAGATGATGGATTGGATAAGTGCAGCTAATTGCACTCTCAAAACCTCACTAAAACCTGATAGAGTGACTTTAAAAAAAAAAAAAAAAGGAATGGGAACAGAGGAAATAGAAACCATAGCATCACTTTGGAAGCTGGAAAGCCATGGTAATTGACTAAGCATGTCTGAGACAGCAGAGGACAAAGGTGCCAGGGAGAAAACAGTGACATGATCTGAGGCACAGGAGTTGGCACAGCAGGGGCCTGGAGCTGCAATGAAGACTGTCAAAATCAGGTGAAGAGTGAATTCTCAGCTAGAGCCCTTTTCTGGCTCCCTGCCTCCGAATCCCTTCTCTGGTCCCTTCTCTGTGCCAGTAGACATCTGGAGGTTTATTAGCTGATGAGAGTAAACCACAGGATGTGACCTGGGGCCAGCCAGACACAGGTGAGGGCCTGGTACACCAGTAACGGGCATGAAGTGACTGTACACTTACTGAATGCTAAATGCTGGCAGCCTCCCCTCACCCCCTCACCCCACTCAGCTCTCAGAATCTCCATCTTCCAAAGAATAGATCAGAAGATTACTCTAGAAAACATGACCAATCCAGAAGGAAAGACGTAAAGATCCTGAATCAGGTTTCTCAACAAGTGGCCTGCCCAGATCACCCTAGAGCAGGGGCCAGCAACTGGCTCATGAGCCACATCCAAAGAGCTGCATATGACTCATGAGCTGCAGTTTGCCAACCCCTGCTCTAGAGTGAAGCTCTAAGTCCACAAGCCTTACCTACAATTCAGGGTTTCCTTTCAGTGTTGTAGACCTTCCGCACTGTGAGCAGACAAGCAAGGATTGCCTGATAGTGAGGGGGTCCTGCAACATCGAAGACACACCAAAACCACAAACAGCAAAGACATTTGAAGGATACATACTATGCAGAAGAAGAAAGCTTTTTTTTTTTTTTTTTTTTAAGATTTTATTGGGGAATTCATCGGCATCTCGTGGCCTCTAAGCTCAAGGTGCTGTGTTCAATCTTAGTTGCGGGTGGGTGTAGTCACCATCCCATGCGGGAGTCGAACCAGCAGCCTTGTTGTTAAGAGCGCACACACTATCCACTGAGCCATCCGGGCGGCAGCTCAAGGTGCTGAGTTCAGTCCTAGTTGCGGGTGGGCATAGCCCACCGTTGAACAGGCAATCTTGTTGTTACACCAGCTGGGCCATCAGGCCACCTGTTGGCAGCTCAGTGACAGCTCAGTTCAGGTGCAGCGTCACTCACCCATGTGGGAATCGAACCAGCAGCCCTGTTGCTCACAGCTCACGCTCTTTTAACCAACTTTTAACCAACTGACCCAGTTGGCCAGCCCAAGAAAGCTTTTTAAAGTATTAATATGCTCAGTAAGAAGAAAAGAATTCACATCCAGGAAGTCAGGATATAGAACAGAACAAAAAACAGCTCTTAGAAATTAGTAAGGTGGCAGACATGAAAAAAATAAAAAATCACGTTGGAAGAGAAATTTTAATCTCCTGGAAAATGGGAACAGAACCGATTGAAGGGAAATTAGGTAAAAATATTAAAGGGCAGTGCAGTAGACCCAACAGAACAAAGAAAATGGGAGGAAATAACCAAATGAAAAAACTCCAAAATGTTTATCTGTTCTGAAGGGTGTGTTTCTAGATTGGAACAACCTATCAAGTGCCCAATACAGTGAAGGAAACATCTACATTGAAACATATCAATGACATTCAGAACACTGAGAACAAAGAAAAGATCTAGAAGCTTCCAGAGAGAAAAAAACAGATCCCAAAGGGTCAGGCATCAAAATGACTTAAGATTTCTTAAGCTAGAAGACCATGGAGCAATGCCTTCAAAACTGTGATGAAAATGAATTTCAACATAGTAGCCTGTACTCAACCTAACTGTAATTCTAAGAGAAAAGTAGAATAAAAATCTCAGAGAAGCAAGATCTCAAAAAACTTATTGCCCACATACTCTTTCAAAGGAAGCTCCTGGAGGTTGAGTTTCACCGAAAGGTGGCCTAAACAAGAGGGGTGGAGGGGAGAGACTAGTAGGGAGCATTAGTCCAGTTTGGAACAGGCTTGCCGTTTTTAAGTCGAAGACAGTACAGGGGCCATATCCAGAAGCACCCTTCCGCTGGAGTGAACAGATGAGCCAAGTAAAGGCAGGGGCACCATCTCATGTAGGTGAGACCCACAGGGATGATGGTGCATGGCTGAGCTGAGCAGTGGGACGAGTTGGCAACTCGGCAAGAGCGTTCTGCTCCCTGCACTCTACAAAGAATAAGAAAATGAAATCTGCCTAAATAGGCGTTCTGTATCTACACATTCTTGCAAATGCTTGTAGAGTGCTCCTGGAAGGAACTCAAGAAGCTGGTCACAATGGTTCTTCTATGGAAAGGAACTAGGTAGTTTGAGGTAATAGGTGGGAGGAAGCCTTACTTCTCGCTGTTTACTTTTTTCCTTTTGAATTTGTACCCTATACCAAAAAAAATGAAAAAGATAACACACGCACCCACACCCAGCCCCTAAAAAAGTCAGTAGGAGGCTACTGCTGTAGTCAGGACTGAAGTTGAAGGCGGCTTGCGCTAATGTTGCAGCAGCACAGATGGAGAGAAGGGGATGGATCTGAGAGAGAATAGAGGTAGGAGATGGCCTCAAGGTGCTCAGGGCCCTCCAGGTGCTCACACTAGAGGGACACAGGATGGAAAAACAGTAAGCTCATGGAGGGACACTGCATCTGGCCTGAGGGACGCAGGGACTGGGGCCCAGCCCTAGCCAGCTCTGACACAGGCTGCCTGAGGGACCATCTCTGAGGAGGATCAGGCCACCCTGGTTCTGTACCAGAAATGGACTCCTCGGGCCGGCCGAGCCAACTGGGGATGGACTCCATGTGCTTGCTGTTTTCATGTCCCACCCTGGAGCCCTGCCCTGGCTTCTCTGTTTCCTGTGCACTTGCTCTTCAGCTCTGACGCTGAGCTTCCCTCCTCCCCAGGTGGCCAAGACTAAGCAGCAGATCGAGGAGCAGCGGGTACAGGTGCAGGTGGTGGAGCGGGCCCAGCAGGTGGCAGTGCAGGAGCAGGAGATCGCCCGCAGAGAGAAGGAGCTGGAGGCCCGTGTGCGCAAGCCCGCGGAAGCCGAGCGCTTCAAGTTGGAGCGCCTTGCGGAGGCAGAGAAGTAAACGCCCCCTCCCTGGCCCAGAGGCTCAGGTGGCAGGAGCCTGTACCCCCAGCATGGGACCGGGGGTGAGGGGTGCGGGCTTTCCCCCAGGAACAAGGACCTCCCTTAGCTGCTCCCTCACTCCCCTTGTTTGCCCAGGTCCCAGCTGATTATGCAGGCAGAGGCGGAAGCTGAGTCTGTGCGGGTGAGTTAGGAGGTGGCTCTTGCTGGCTTGTGGGGGAAGTGGGCATTGCTGTTGAGCTGGGGCTTCTTGTGCTTAACTGCTGCCATCATTATCACAGTATCCTGTGTCCTCCTCAGATGCGTGGGGAGGCTGAGGCCTTTGCCATAGGGGCCCGAGCCCGCGCAGAGGCTGAGCAGATGGCCAAGAAGGCAGAAGCGTTCCAGCTGTACCAGGAGGCTGCCCAGCTGGACATGCTGCTGGAGAAGCTGCCCCAGGTTTGGAGCTTGTGTGGGCACCAGGAGAGCCAGGGAATGGGAGTGGGGGAAGTGAGGGGCTTGAGGAGAACCCAGCTAGGGGATCGTAAATTAGGGGTGGGAGTTATAAGCCAGTGACCAAAGTGAGGAGGCATGGTCAGTAGGACGAGGATCTTAAAATGCAGGGTAAGGCGTTTTAGGAGGGCTGTGATCGGATCACAGATGCTGAGTGGGCATCTCACCCACCAGGTGGCAGAAGAGATCAGTGGTCCCTTGACCTCAGCCAATAAGATCACACTGGTGTCCAGTGGAAGTGGGGCTGTAGGGGCAGCCAAAGTAACCGGAGAAGTACTGGACATCCTGACCCGCCTGCCAGAGAGTGTGGAGAGACTCACCGGCATCAGCATCTCCCAGGTGAGGGTCTTGGGTGGGGGCTGTGGAGCAGAATAGCTGGGTTTCTGGGGCACGTGATGCGGTATGCCCAGCATGTTGACATGTATTAATTGCTTTCATTGTGCCAGACACAGTGCTGAGTTTCTACACAAATGGTTTTTGTTAAAAGTTTTTAAAAATCAAACTACTCTTGAAGTATGTAGCATTTTACAGAGTTAAGAAACAGAACTCCAGTGTGTTACACAGCTTAGCCCACGTCAGAAAGCTGGGAAAGCTGGGCTCCCAGCCCAGGCCGGCTATCCCTAGAACAGGAAGCTGGTTGCAGCCTGTCGACATTTAATTCCAAGGCATGTCACCGCCTTCCTTGGTGCCTGTTTATTCACCTGTAGGTTATGGTAGAGGTCAGAGAGTGGACTCTGGAACCAGACTGTTTCGGTGTGAATGAATCTTGGCTCCAATGTGTGATAGCCGTGATCTTGGAGTTCCCAAGCTCTCTGTACCTGTTTCCTCACCAGCTAATAATAGCAACTACCCTGTTGAAGTGTTAAGGGGATCATATAAGTAATATTTGCATAGTGTTTAGAACACTGGCACATAGTAAGTACTATATACAAGTGTGTTAAGTAAAAAATACATATATGAATACAAGCATTGGACCATTTCAGTGACCTTCAAGCTGGGTTCCTTGGAGCCTCCTGGAGGCCTGCCGTGGAAGATTGGGAGCTATGGAGGGTCTTGTGCAAGCAGAGCTCTGGCTCCTTCCACACCCTTTCAGTAATTCATTGGGTTTGTTGTTTTAAACCACTTTATTGAAATATGATTGGCATGTAAAAAGCTGTATACATTTAATGTTTACAATTCGATGAGTTTGGGATAAATATACATCCGTGAAGCCATCACCATCATCAAGGCTATAGTAATATTCATCTCCCAGTTTCCTCCCATTATTATTTTGTGATAAAAACGCTTAACATAAGATTAAGCAAAAAAGATCTTAGCAAATTTTCAGTATATAGTAGTGTCGTTAGCTATAGGCACTATGCTGTGTGGCAGATCTCCAGAATTTATCTTGTATAATTAAAACTTTATACCCTTTGACCATTACCTCCCCATTTCCCTTCCTCCAGCTCCTGGCAATGACCATTCTACTCTCTGCTTCTGAGTTTTAGACTTTTCTTTTTTTAATTTTTCAATTACAGTTGACATTTTTTATTAATTTCAGGTGTACAGCATAGTGGTGAGACATTTATATAATTTATGCAGTGATCCCCCCCCGATTAGTCTAGTCTCCACCTGGCACCATATAGTTATTACCATATTATAGACTATATTCTCTATGCTGTACTTTACATCCCATGACTATTTTGTAAATACCAATTTGTACTTCTTAATTCCTTCGCTTCCCCCCATGCCCCCCCTTCTCTGGCAACCAGCTGTTTGTTCTCTGTATCTGAGCCTGGGTTTTTGTTCATTTTGTTCTTTTGATTGCACATATAAGTGAGATCATATGGTGTTTGTCTTTCTTATTTCACTTGTCATAATACCCTCTGGTCCATCCATGTTGACGCACAGCAATTTATTGTTATACATGGGACTGCTTGGCAAAAGGGTGAGGTAGGGTGCCAGAAAAACTAGAAGACTCCTGGAAATGCATATCCTCCCTGCAACCCATTTGTCCAGTGGGGCCTGGGAGAAGACTAAATCTGGCTCCCAAGTGTCATCTACTGTTGTCCCTTTTTCCAGGTGAACCACAAGCCTTTGCGAACAGCCTGAAGCCTCCACCTCAAGTTGCCAGAATGGTCCCTACATTGCATGCACTTCAGCTGGCCTCCCTGAGCATGTCTGACAGTAGAGTCCTACCCTCATCTCTCCTTGCCAATAGCCTGTGCCTTGCCTTGGAGGGGAAGGGTTGCTCCCATTCCCAGGCCCACACTACCAAGACTGCCAGCCGCCAGGGGTCCCAATGCCAGCTTTCTGATCCTACCCCACCCAACTTGTTTTACGTCATAATTAAACTAGACTGTCTGAGCCTGTTGTCCACAATTATTTTCTAACCAAGACTGAGGGATGGCTGGAAGTTCTCAACTTGTCAAATAAATCGCTATTAAGTATTGATACTTTTGAACAATTAAAACAGTTATCATTCAGAATGCTAGAATGTAGTTTGCTCCCTTCCAGTAGGCTTTTTAGAATGGGAGAGTTGCAGAATTTTTCCCCCCAAAGGTTAGTCAGAAAG
>NW_017732400.1:156176-158797 GCF_001890085.2 Hipposideros armiger | reverse complement strand
ACCAAAAACAAAGTTGTCTGGTCTGAAGATCTGGCCAAAAGGACCTGAACGAACAGAGTCCATGGTGCCGGGTTCTAGATCCACCAAGATCGCTCGAGGAACATACTTTCCACCTATGGGTAAGAAAGCAGAGCAGGGAAAATTAGCAGAAGGTAAATGAGTTGGGGCTGGGTAACAGCTAGGGACCCAAACTTGTGATTCCAGGCGCTGCCACCAGGTGACAGCAGAGCTAGTCTTTGGGCCCCGGTGGTGGGAATCAAATAGAGGAAGGTCTCCAAAGGGAAAGGATGGATTTGTCCAAAGGACAGAAAGAAACCCCAGAAATGGGAGAGATGAGACCGGAGCGCCTTCCCTCACCTGTGGCTTCATTGTAATACACGGAGATGCGATCCAGCTGCAGGTCGCTGTCGCCGTGGTAGGTGCCGGTGGGGTCGATGCCATGTTCATCACTGATCACCTCCCAGAACTGTGGGGAAAGAGCAATGAACCGTCAACAGCTCATGTCCCAGCCGATTATGACCCCGCCTCCACTTAACTGCCTGCCACGTCACTCTCCTAAGCACCCCCACACCTGGGAAAGCTGCAGCTTTCACCGCTTGGAATGCGAAATGATGTCCAGCTGGGAGGGCCCAGCGATCGCAGACACTGGGCAGGGCCGAGGCAGGCGCTGCCGACCTCACTAGGTAAGTGTATTCCTCGCCCCCCAGGCTGGGCACACCTCCCCCCACGCCGCGCACAAAGAGCGGAAGGTAACGCAGTCACCCACCACCAGCCCTCCACAAGACTGTGGCACAAGAGCGCGCCCAGCCGCCACAAAGGGAGGCGTCGCGCGTGGGCGGGGCTGAGGCGCGAATTCAGCGCGCCACCTGGCGGCTGGCAAGGCAACACAGTCCCCGCCCTGCAGGGCCCTGCCCTTCTACAACGTAGCAGCCGCACTTCCTCCTCCGCTACACTGTAGCCGCGCGCAAAAAAAAAAAAAAAAAAACCCTCTTGGTCTCGGAATTTTATTCCTTCGCTAGCTTTCCCCCCTTGCTTAAAATGAGGACCCTCTTCCTTCCTCTCATCATTTAGTCCCGAGAGACTCTTTAGAAGAAAAAAAAAACCCTCCCACCCTCTTTCTCCTAATCTGTCCAAGACCTAAAAGCGTCTCTTTAAGGTGAAATAAAGGAAGCAAAATGAATCTAGCACATATTAGCCTTCCATCCACGAAAAACCTTGCGCCTGACCCTCGGGGATCGCGGGCGCATGGAAATCTTTAGTTTTTTTGTGGAGGTAACGNGTTCAGATCCCACATATGCGGGCCAGTGACACTGCCCTCCACAGCTAAGATGCTGAACAAGAGCTCAACCTGGAGCTGGGCAGCTGGGAGGCAACGGCGTAGGCTGCAGCCCCTGTGGCAGTAGGTTGCCATGGGCTACCGTGTGTAGCCAGTAGCCAGCGTGAGCGGCCAGCAGCCGCAGTGAGAGGCTGTCCAGAAGCCGGCAACCTGATGTGCCTTGCCTGGGAAGAGTGCAATGATGCTGCCAACTGGGGCCAGTGAAGCAACGTCCTCCACTAGACTGAAGAACAAAATGACAGCAACTTGTCTGTTCCCCTTCCCCCAATTCCCCAGTACTGTTCCCATGCCACCAACTCCCCAATAAAAATCTTTAAAGAAAAAAAAAGCATATTTGGGGGGGTTGCCCCAGTGGCTCAGTTGGTTAAGAACATTAACTCTGAGCAACAGGGTCACTGGTTGGATTCCCACATGGGCCAGTGAGCTGCGCTGAGCCAATAGGTGGCAGGATGGCTCAGCTGGCAAGAGCATGTGATCCTAACAAGGTTGCCAGTTGGACTCCCGCATGGGATGGTGGGCTACGCCCACCCGCAACTAAGATTGAACACAGCACCTTGAGCTGAGCAGCCACCTGGTGACTGGACTTAGAGCTGTGCCCTCCACAACTAAGATTGAAGAACTTGGCTGTTCCCCTTCCCCAATTCCCTAATAAAATCTTTTAAAAAAAACCCTATTAGTTGGAGCAGTTTAGAATGGACCATGATGTGGAACCCCATACTAGTTAGGTGTACCTTAAGTTGACTGAGAAAACCCACAGGATTACAGCACATGGTAAGATACCCATAACCCAAAGGAACCTTGGATGTGCCACGTTGGAAATTGTGCAAATGGCCTTTAACTACTTGACATTCATCTGTTTTCATTTCAATCCCTAGATCCTGCATCTGAATCTATACCCATCCTAGTAAGGCTGGTACCAGTGGTGGGCTGGTTTGGGTACCAGGGATTAAGATGTGAGGGTCAATTAAGTATTAAGGTATTCTCATCAATTTACAGAGAGCAGAGTATATGTGTAAGTGAACTTGAGGCTCTTGTCTACACCAGCAATCTAAATGAGCACACAATCTTGCATTTTTTAATTCCCATTTATTTTTGGCTCTTGGGGCAATGTCATTTTTTTCAATATGAAAAAAAGCAAGTTCAACACAAAATAGAAATTTGAAGTGTAGGGTAGGACAAAGCCAGGGGTAGGGGGGAAATGGCAATAGCAAAAAGAGATGAGATGTTGCCAGAAGATGGTGTCCTGTTCCCTCTCTGGGGAATGACTCAAACATTTAGGTGGCAG
>NW_017732400.1:146152-151507 GCF_001890085.2 Hipposideros armiger | reverse complement strand
GCGCAAGATGACTTTCCTCTATGCCTGAGTTTTTGTTTGTTTTGGGGTTTTTTTTAATGCAAAAAGTGAGTCGTTTCGGGTCTACAGGAATTAGGAACCCGAGGGTGCCAGGCGTTGGAAGGTGGAGTGGGCACACCCTGAAAGCTCCCCGCTGTGGTAGCTCTGGGGAAGACAGGACTGCTTAGCTCAGCGAAAAATGGTGAGAAACGGGCACCCTGCTCTGCTATCTAACAACTGGCCCTTTGGTGACCGAAGGCATGAACTCCACTAAGCCACTGCTCCCCCAGCTACCTCAGGAAGGAGGGGATTGCCTTCCTGCTATTTCCTTGGGAGTTTTCTAATGACAATGTTTAGAAAGAGAAACAAAATTGCAACAAGGGCGTTGCAGGATAGAGACGTAATTGGAGGGTATGTTCAAAGAATAAATGGAATGGTTTAGAGAAGCTGATATCTGGGATCTGTGAAGGGGGAAGTCTCTGTCCACGTAGGAGATCTGGGCCTTAGAGCAGCGTTGAAGACTGGTCTTGTCAAACAGAACTGTGGGGTGAAATGCCTGATAGAATTTCAGTCTTTCTAGCCTGCCTTTAGACACTTTGATTAAGTCAGTGGTTTTTCAGTTCGCTGATTTCATTGACTGATCATTGCAACCTTTCAAGAGCCTCAGGATTGAAATTTTAAAATGGGGCGGGGGGGCGGAATTCATGGGAGAAAATTGGATGGGCTCAAATCAGAGTGACATGCTTCTCAGGGATTAACTCACTCGATAGATACTAAGTGTTCACCAAACCAAAAGCTAGGGATACAAAAATGATTATGAATTAGCTCCCTGGCCTCCAGGACCTTGCAGTTTGGTGAGAAGTGTATACACAATGAAGTGTGTGGTATTGTAACAGAGGACATGTGCTATCAAGGTCATCATTGTTTAGTTCACATTGAATTCAACATACATCTCTGTCATCTTTTAAAATAAAAGAACATCAAGTTGTGGAGGCCATCAACTTAAAATAGAATGTTTTATGTTTTAGGGCATGATCACAATGAAACTAGTTATTTTATGGTAGTGGAGAGTTCAGAATTTTAAATCAGGAGGACTTGACTTGTTTTAATTTGTCTCTACCTTACATTAGCTGTAGAAACCTAAGTCATTTAACTTCGCAGACTCTTCGTATAATCTACTTCTGCCTATTTGATTGCTGTGGTCAGAATGTAGTAACGAAAGCAAAAGGACTTTCTACATTATATACACATGTCAAAATTGTTACCATCCTCCTCTTAGTATGATAATGAATAAGTGATTTTATCAGCCTTTCTTCAGTTCTTGGAAGACCTCGGTCAGCCTTTAATATGGTTAGCAAAACGGTTCTCTCTTTTGGCCTAAGGATCTTTGCTTTAGGAAAATAACCTCAAATGTCTATCAGGGCTGTATTCTCAGGGAGGAAATGACACGACTTCTACTCAACGAGCCAAATCAAAAGGAAATGAACTTCTATCGCAGTGAGGGAGTCCTCAAGCGCCACGCCTGAGGACTGTTCTCCAAACTGCAGCCTCAGGCCACGACTGCAACCCATTTTCATTTCTCATGAGTCAGCAGCCACCATATCTGGGAAGACCTAGGAAGGGCGCTCTGGCCGCACTAGATGCGTCGGGAGACGACTGCAGAAAGCCCCTCTAGGCGCCGCCGGCGGCGAGACCGTGGTAGCGGTTTGGATATCTGCGCGGGAAGTGGGCGGTGGGCGGTGAAGCGGTGGTGGGTAGTCTCTTGGTGCTGCCCAATCGAGGTGCGCTATTCTGTGCGCGCACGCGGCCTCCGCCTTTCTCAACCGATCTCAATCCTCGGGAGAAGCCTCTTCTTTGAGCCGGAAGTGGGAGGGGAGAAGGCGGGGCTTTCGCTGTGCCTTCGCTTTGGGGCTTCGTCAATCGGCTTGCAGCAGGGCTGTGAAAGACAGCGACTGGAACCAATCATCGCAAAGTTCCGTCCCGGCTGCAGCGCTCGCGCCCCTCGGTTCGCGACCGTTATTGGTGGCGCGCGCGGGGACTGAAAGTAGGTGAGTTTTTGGGGGCCTCTCCTGCCGCTGCTCGGGTGCCATCTTGGTTATCCCGGAGGGGGGGAGGGGCGTGCCTTGGGTGCGACTGGGCGGAGGAGACTAGGAAATTTGTTTCTCGGATTATAATACTCATCCTTACTTGACTTTCCACCCCGAGTTTAGGTATGAAGACACTGGGAGACCGTTGGGCCTGGAGGGAACCCACCGCGGTGGGTATCAAAGGTGGTAGCCTATTAGATTGGAGCCAAGGGTCATGGGCACCCGCTGAGTTCGCCAGCCATAGGACAGAGTAGCACTGTCTCCATTGGAGGCGTTCTACTTTCCCTGTCAACAGTTTCCCCCTAGGGTAGCATCTCCTTAAGTGAATTCCACTCTTGTCATTTTGAATTTTCATCTGTTTTCATTGGTTCTTTCATCAGTAGACTCGATGATGTCACCTCCAGGAGGGCAGGGTTAGTTTTCTTTTTTGGTTCATGAATGTATCCCTAATACTTTTAATGGTACCAGGTGCGAAATAACTACTGTTAAGAGGATATGATGGGCTCTAAGGGAAAAGACAGTTCTGATGGTCCAGCTCTCCGGGGGGGGCGTGAAGGCAGAAATAGAAAGTAATGGTTATAATTTAGAAGTGTCAGGATGGGTGCAAGTTCATTGACCACTGTGGAACATGTGGATACATCAGAAACAACCAGGAAGCAGAGAAGACTCTAGGAAAGGCTTTCCTGAAGAAGTGACATTTCAACTGAATCGGAAAGGATGGGTAGAAGTTGGACCAGAAAACTAGGAGCAAAAGGCTAAGGAGTTGGTCTACATACAGATGTGGGGGACAATGGAGACAGTGTGTTCTGAGATTAGGGAGAAGGTCCATGTCGCTGAACCATAGGCTTTGGTGGGTGGGGAATACACTGAAGGACATGAGATTCAGATCATGGAGGCTCTTGCTAAGGAGTTTAGATTTTATTTTATACCCTGGGCATGGAAAGCCATCAAAGAATATTAAACAGAAGAGAGACATAATCTGGGTGACCTTGGGCAAGTTCCTTAACCCATCTGTATTGCAGTTTCTTTATCTGAGATATAGAAGATAATAATACTTTACAGGGTTCTTGTGATGATTAAATGAGTCAGTTGAGTCTGGTCACACTGAGATGGTCTGATAAAATGAAAAAAGCAAGGGCTTTGCAGCCAGAGCACATTTATTCCTATCCTTCCCACTTACCTGATATGTTATCCTGAGCAAACATTTAATATTTTTAGCCTTAGTTTCCTAAATGCCTGCCTCATATGGCTATTATGCCTGACCATAACACAATGCCCAACACGTAGTTGATATTTGGCAACATTTAGCTCCCTTTAAAATGGTGTTTTTCAAACTGTGAATGCCAACCCAATAATGGATATTGAAATCAATTTAGTGGGTTGCAAATGACATTTAAAAACAGAATAGAAAGGGCCGGCCGAGTGGCTCAGTTGGTTAAGAGCTCGCTCAAGGGTTTGAGCTCTGAGCAACAGCGGTTCGAGTCCTGGCCCGAGCTGAGCAGCCGCTGAGCTGCCAACAGGTAGCAGGATGGCTCAGCTAAAAAAAAAATAAAAAAAAAATAAAAATAAAAACAGAATAGAAAAAAAAAAGAAAATTAGCAGTGTATTGCATATAATAAGGCTAAGCAATGTTTCTCAAAACATTTGTCTATATAAATAAGTTTATGTGTTTGTATATACAGACGTTCTCCAAGTTACAATCGTTTGACTTAGGATTTTTCGACTTTACCATATTGCAAAAGTGATACACATAATAAATTACATGAGATATTCAACCCATTATTATAAAATTGACTGCGTTAGATAATTTTGCTCAAATGTAGGCTAATGTAAGTGTACTGAGCACATTTAAGGTAGGCTAGGCTAAGCTATGATGCTCAGTAGGTTAGGTGTATTAAATGCATTTTTTACTTAGGATTATTTTCTTTTCTTTTCTTTTTTAGATTTTATTGGAGAATTGGGGAAGGGGAGCAGCTAAGTTTTTCTTCAATCTTCGTTGAGGAGGGCGCCAGTTGCCATCTGGCTTCCCGTCGGCAGTTCGTGGCCTCTAAGCTCAAGGTGCTGTGTTCAATCTTAGTTGCGGGTAGTTGTAGCCACCATCCCATGCGGGAGTCGAACCAGCAGCCTTTTTGTTAAGATCGCACGCTTTATCCACTGAGCCATCTGGGCAACTGCTCAGCTCAAGGTGCCAAGTTCAGTCTTAGTTGCAGGTGGACGTAGCCCACCATCGAACAGGCAATCTTGTTACACCAGCTGAGCCATCCGGCCACCTGTTGGCAGCTCAGCGACAGCTCAGCTTGGGCCAGTGACACTGTGGGAATCAAACCGGCGGCCCTGTTGCTCAGAGCCCACGCTCTTAAGCCAACTCTTAACCAACTGAGCCACTCGGCCGACCCAGACTTAGGATTATTTTCAACTTAAAATGGGTTTATCAGGATATAACTACTTTGTAAGTTGAGGAGCATCTATTTGTGAACTTGGGACCTTATAAAATTTATTTCTTATTCTGTGTCATGATCAAAATATTTTTTCAGGGCTTCACATGGTTAACAACAGAATGCTTGGCATAAAGCAAAGCCTCAACCTCCATAGCTATCCAGGTTTACCCACAGTTGTGAGTCTCCTCTCTGCGACTATGTGTGAGCCAGTGTTAGAGATGATGATGATAATGTGTTTCCTTCCCAGATCATGGAGGACACTCAGGCTATTAACTGGGAGGCTGAAGAGGAAGAGGAGACAGAGAGACACAGTGAATCCTTGGGGTGTATCTTGGAGCCCCTAGGGCGACTGCGTATCTTCAGTAGTGCCCACGGACCAGAAAAAGGTCAGGGAGTATTGGGTGCTGAAGTACTGGTCTAGGCCCCTTATTTTTGTGGGGAGGTAATTGGAGAGTTGTAAGAAGCTTTTATGTACTACACACACACACACACACAGGACCGGACAATTAAATTTATGAACTCATCCTAGAAAAGTGCTCATATCTCCTTGCTGAATATCACTATGGTCACTTTCAAAGTACTCCCCTTGGGAAGCTATGCACCAACGCCAGCACCTAGTCCACCCTTCAAAGCAATTTTGGAACTCTTTTTCTGGAATGGCCAACAGAGCTGTCATTGTATTACCCTTATTGTCCTGAATGTCATCAAAATGTCTTTCTTTCAATATTTGCTTTATCTTTGGGTAAAGAAAGAATTCATTGGGGGCCAGATCAGGTGAGTAGGGAAACTCCCTCACAGACAGTGCCTTGTGAATTGGTACGTTGTCATGATGC
>NW_017732400.1:133305-145607 GCF_001890085.2 Hipposideros armiger | reverse complement strand
ATTTTTTTCTTTAAGGAGATTTATCATAAAAATTTTATTTTAAGATTTTATTGGGGAAGGGGAACAAACAAGTTGTTGTCCTTCAGTCTTAGTTGTGGAGGGAGCAGCTAGCTCAGCTCCATCCAGCCACCTGTTGGCAGCTCGCGGCCACTCAGCTCAAGGTGCTGTGTTCAATCTTAATTGCAGGTGGGCGTATCCCACCATCCCATACGGGAGTCAATCCGGAAACCTTGTTGCTAAGAGCGCACGCTCTAACCACTGAGCCATCCGTTTGCCTGTCAGCAGCTCAGGGCAGCTCAGCTAAAGGTGGCTTGTTCAGTCTTAGTTGTCTGTGTGCTTAACCAACTGAGCCACTTGGCCGGCCCCCCCAAAAATTTTTTACTGGAAATGGAGAAGAGGGGACTGATTGAGTTGCTTGTTTCAGGCAAGTGCTCTGGACTCACTGTAGATGACTACTTTGGTAGGAAAAGATGGAGAGATTTAAATTAAAATCCAGCATGGTCTAAAAATGGGTAGCGGTGATAATGGCACAACAGTATGAATGTACTTAATACCACTGTGCTATACACTTAAAAATGGTTAAAATGATATATTTTATGTATATTTTATCATAAAAATTTGGTACCGTTGTGTGGGGTATTGACTGTGAATAATGTATTGCATATGTTCTTTAATAACTAGATGTCCTAGGGCCTTTTATTTTTTGGTTGCATGTGAGGACCTTGAGTGAGTAGTGGGGTGCTTCACAGGATCATTTTCCTAATAACAGGCCAGGACCGTGACCTTAGAACCTGTCTACCTTTCTGATTCTTAGATTTCCCGCTCTACCTCGGAAAGAATGTGGTAGGCCGAATGCCTGATTGTTCGGTGGTCCTGCCCTTTCCATCCATCTCCAAACAACATGCAGTGATTGAAATCTTGGCCTGGAACAAGGCACCTGTCCTCCAGGATTGTGGGAGCCTCAATGGTACTAAAATCCTGAGGCCTCCCAAGGTCCTGAGCCCTGGGGTGAGTCATCATCTGAGGGACCAGGAATTAGTTGTCTTTGCTGACTTGCCCTGCCAATACCATCGCCTGGATGTCCCCCTGCCCTTTGTCTCCCGGGGCCGTCTTACTGTAGAGGAGACACCCAGGGAACAGGGAAGAACTCAACCCCAGGGACTCCTGTTGGCTGAGGACTCGGAAGAGGAAGTAGGTAAGTATGTGTATTGGAAGCGTGAGTGAGGAGATGGGGATGGTGAGTGTAAAAAATGTCAACTTACTCTTCTACTCTTGACAGATCCTCTTTCTGAAAGGTGTGTGGTGAAAGAACCAAGGACCACATCCTCCCCTATGGCAACAGTAGTTCCTGAGAGGTGAGTACTGAAGGGCCGGACACCTGAGTCTTCAGAGGGAGGAGGAACCAAGGTCTGGAGGATCCATCTCTAGGAGACAGAATTATCGTGAAAGTGGGGACTGGGGAACTACACATACTCTCATCAGTTGGATTTTTCTTGAGCAGCTTTGATGTGCCAAGTGGAGAATTAATTGCCGGAGCTAGAAAAAGAAATACTTCCTGTCTCTGCCCTCAAGGAGCTCGCGGTTGAGTCAGGTATCTCTTCCTGAGAAACAGTCTATACACTCTTTCTCTTCTCTTCCCTTCATAGTGATGAAGAGGGGCCTTCCCCTCCCCCAGATGGCCCTCGGCCACCTTTGGCCTTCAACTTGGACAGTGACACAGATAAGGAAGAAATTCAGCAACCAGCAGCAAGAGAGGCCTCCTCAGCTGCCACTGCAAAGACAGAACAGCCTAAAGTTGTCATAACAGAAATCCATCTTAAAAAGGATCAGCGTTCAGTGAAGGAGGGGAACAATGACATAAAAGTCAAGAGGGATGCAAGGAATGGGGTGATTCTGGAGAGGAGCCAACCTGCTGGGGAGGACAGTGAGACAGATGTGGATGATGAGAGCGGGCCTCCAGGAAGGACAGTGGAGGTCCATCTGGAAAGAGCCCAGCCCTCTGGCTCCACAGACAGTGATACAGACGTGGAAGAAGAGGGAGTCCCTGCAACCCTAGCTGTGCTTCCTGTGAAGAAGAGAGAAATCTTCTATGGAGTTAGTACAAAGAGTCCTGGGGGAGCTGGCCTGGCACATCTTCAAGAGAGCCCAGCTGGTAGTTACACAGATGTGGAGAAGGGTGCGGCCCCACTGATGGTCCCTCAGGAGAGAAACCAACCCCCCATAGTTATTGACAGCGATACGGATGACGAGGAAGAAGTCTCAGCAGCGCTTGCTTTGGCGTGTTTGAAAGAGAGCCATGCTGCCGTGTGGAACAGAGATACAGATGTGAAAGAGGCCAGGGCCCAGCCTCTGGCCCTCCTGGAGCGAAGCCATACCTCTGCTGGGACAGACAGTGACACCGATGTGGAGGAGGAAGAGTTCCCAGTGGAAAAGAGAGAATCTGTCCCCAAGGGTGACACAGACAAAGCACATTCAGAAAAGAGCCAACCTCTTTTCAGGGACTGTGATATAGAGATGGAGAAAGATAAGAGCTCATCTGGAGTCCACCTGGAGAAAAGCCAAGCCTCCGCCACAGTGGGCATGAACACACAAGTGGAAGAGGAAGTTCCACCAGGGCCAGCTGTCACACTGTGGGAGAAGCATCAGGTGCCTGTGGCATGGACAAATCCAACAAATGTGGAAACAGAAGGGGACCCAGCAAAGCTGCCTGGGGGGCAGCTAGAAGAAGCCCGGCATCCTCCAGGTGGGAACTGTGGAACATGCTTGGGGGGGTGCATCCTTAGCAGCTTCAGCAGTGGCAGATACAAGATAGAGTCAGCTTCCAGCAGAAGGGAAGTTGGAATGGAGTGGGCTGCAACTGTCCTTGAGCAGGGGAGAGCTCTGAGGCGGGGCCAGGGTGGTTACCTGTAGCGCAAGTGGGGGAGGACCTCCCTGTCTCAAGGGAGAACCTAACAGATCTGGTGATTGATACAGGCACTCCAGGGGAACCCACCCAGCCACAGAGAAAGGGAACCCAGCTCCCCACAGAGAGTGGGAGAGAACCACATGTGGACATGACCAGGGACTCTGGAGGCAACTGTGATGGTAAGTGCTTACCTGCCTTCCTCCCTCGACCCCTAAGATGAAGAAAGCTTACAGGGTGTCGTGGTCCATTCAAGCTACTATAACAAAATACCACAGAGTGGATGGCTTTTAAACTACAAACATTTATTTCTCACAGTTCTAAAGGCTGGCAAGTCCAAGATCAAGGCGCCAGCAGATTCAGTGTCTGGTGAGGACCTGCTTCCTTGTTCATAGTGTCCATCTCACCGTGTCCTCATGGCAGAAGGGCACAAGAATGCTTTCTGGGGTCTCCTTTGTAAGGACACTAATCCCATTTGTGGGGGCTCCACCCTCATGACCTAAGCATTGCCCAAGGCACCACCTCCTAATACCGTCATATTGGAGGTTAGGTTTCAACATAAGTTTAGGGGGAACACAAGCATTCAGTCCCATTGTATAGGGGTTTGGGTTGGGGAGAGAATAGTAGGAAAAAAGTAAAGAATTATGGGTCACATGTGATATTTTATTATCCTGCATTCCTCCCCCACCAGATTCTGAAGATCTGGACCTCCAAGCTACCCAGTGCTTTGCAGAGACAGAGAATCAGAGCCTGGAAGGTAAGGACATCTCTGTCATCGGGATACTGGCGCAAGCAGGAGCTGGGAGATTAGACTGGTGGTCCTTGAAGGGCGTGCAAGCTGGCATGCGCAGGGCTGGAGACTGAGAATGGACCCTGGAGTTCCGTGGAGGAGCTGTGCTTAGGCCATCTTTTCTTGTGCAGCAGTCCCGAGCATAGAGGATGAACCCACACAGGCTTTCGTACCCCAAGAGCCTGGCCCTTCCCATTGCAGCTTCCGGGACCCAGGTATAAGAAACTCCCCTCCTCTGTGCCCCTAACTTGGCATCCTTGTTTTCTCCCTCTACATGTTTCTTTCATATTCTTCAATGATTTTGCTGATGTTTCTCCATCTCGTTAGAAAATAAATGCCATATTAAGTTAAACCCAAAGAGCAGTTAGTCTAGCATAATTTTTAAGAAGCTATTGTGAGATCTTTTATATGAAGGCATGGTCTTACCTTTTGAGACAGATAGTAAATGTTACAACTATCCTTATTATTCCCAGCATTCCTTAATGACCCATATAGATTTATTGTTCATGAATATATCTTTTTTTTTTTTTTTAAAGATTTTTATTGGGGAATTGGGGGATGGGAACAGCGCTGGGGAATTGGGGGAAGGGGAACAGACAAGTTGCTGTCGTTTTTGCTCCTCAGTCTAGTTGTGGAGGACGTGGCTTCACTGGCCCAAGCTGGCACCATCATTGCGCTCTTCCCGGGCGAGGCAGATCAGTCGCCGGCTTCTGGACGGCCGCTCACTGCGGCTGCTGGCCGCTCACGCTGGCTGCTGGCTACATATGGTAGCCCATGGCAACCCACTGCAGCAGGGGCTGCAGCCTACGCCGTCGCTGGCGACTCACGGCAGCCCAGCTCCAGGTTGAGCTGTTGTTCAGCATCTTAGCTGTAGAGGGCAGTGTCACTGGCCCTCATATGTGGGATCCGAACCAGGGCCCTCTGGCATCCCAAGCCAGCTCTTAACCATCGCGCCACTCGGCCGGCCCTCATGAATATATCTTAATCCTGTCTCTCTCCTCTCCCCCTCTCTCTCTCATCTCTCATCTCTCATCTCTCTTGTCTCTCTCTCTGTCTACTTGAGGTGCCCTGGATGAGCCATGGGAGATCTTGCCTACTCAGCCATTCTGTCCAAGAGAGTCAGAGACCTCTGAGACCCAGCCCGTTGCTGCCCAGCTTGAGGCCCATGGATCTTGCCCCTCTCCACTTAGGGCAATGCCTCGAGACCAACATCCAGAAAGCCCAGTTCACACAGAGCCGTTGAGGATTCAAGGCAGAGGGAGGCAGACTGTGAAGAAAGGCATGGGTATACCAAGTGAAACAGCAGAGAGGGTAACCCCCGAGAGAGGGCCACTGGAGAGGGACGCCAAGAAACTGCCACCAGAAGGAGAGAGAGAAGATGTGATGGGAGAGGAAGAATTAACTAGGGTGATGCAAGACAGGGAGAGAAAACAGGTGTTGGCTAGAGCCACTCAGAGACAAGAGTCTGATAAAACGGTGAAAAGTGCAAGTACGGAAAAGTATATGGAGAGTGTAAGGGTCGAAATTGAAACACCCAAGGAACTACAAGAGAAAGAGATAGTAGAGCAGACTCTTGCAAGAGAAGTAGTTGAGAGAGAAGCAGAGAAACTGGCACCAGAGAGAGAGTGTGAGCCAGATGGGCTAAAGGTTGGTGTACCCAAAGTGATACTGGAGGGTGGCGCCTGGAGAGGGGAGACAGAGCGAGGGAGCCAGGACCCAAAAGGGCAGGCCTCCAGTCCAACAGCAGAGCCTGAAATAGAGGCAGGGGACTTCCAGGGACTAGCTTCAGCCCTGACAGCTTCTGAGAGCCAGTCAGGTGGAGAAAGGGGAGCCCCAGTGAGCCCCATGAGGCAGCAGAGAGGTAAGTAAAGGCACAGGGGAACCCAAAGCATTACCTAGCCCTTGTGATACTCATCCCCTCAGTAACTGCTTAGACCTCACCCACATTGTCTTTACTTTCTGTCTAGGCCACTTGAATTACAAGATGCCACCTGCTGAGAAGGCTTCTAGGGTGAGAGCTGCTTTCTCTTCTTCCCCCTACTCCACAAGTCACGTCTACATTCCCTCCACTGTCCCTCCCTGCACTGTCTTCCATTTTCACACTCCTTAGTTGGCTCTGTCCCTTTACCTTGGCACCTGCTGCTTTCCATATGTCTGTTTCCCAAGTTCTGTCTTCCTCTACCTGACTCAGAAAGAAAGCCCCTTTCTTCCTGTCCCTTCCCTCTTTTCCCAACTGTCCATCATCCATATACTGAGAACACTATAGTGGCATTGTGGGGCGAGGTCCGTGGGAAAGAAGACGATTTCCTCCCCAGGAAGTTCCCAATCTAATGGAAGGTGGTCACAGATAGAAAGAGCAATGCCAGCGTGTACACTCCACCCCTAAACAAGTATCCAGAACAGTATCCATTCCTGCCTTCTCTCTGCCTCTCTCTCCCTCACTTGCTTCTCTTTCTCCCCAGGGTGACCCAGAATCCCTAGGTGCTTATCTACCTCTGACACAACCTGAAGCCGCAGCCCCACTCCCAGACCCCCTCGTTTCTCAGAGCCAGAAACATCCTGCACCTCAGCCCGTCTTTTCTCTCTCACCCCCTTTAGAGCTGCCCTTTCCCAGAACCAGGCAAAAGAGGAGTCAGGAAGCCCCAGAGACTGCCTTGTCCTCAGAGCCGGCCCCTTTCCGTGCAAAACCCAAAGTCAGGCCCCGAGGATCCTCCAGAATGACCCCCTCTCCAGTTTCTTCTCTAGCCTTGGAGCCCCACCCTACCACCCCCACAGACCAGCCCATCAGCCCTGAGCCCACATCTTGGGCCACTCGGAGAAGGACACACACGTCCTCTGAAATGACCCCTGCGCCAGTTGTCCTCACAGCCCCTGAGCTGCAATCTTCCACCGCCGAAGACCAGCCTGTCACTCCCAAAAATATATCTCAGGCTACTCAGGGCAGGACACATAGATCTTCTGTCAACATGCCTGTTACCCCCAAACGCACTTCTCGGGGCAGGACACATAGATCTTCTGTCAAGACGCCTGTCACCCCCAAATCCATATCTCAGGTCAGAACACGCAGGTCCTCTGTCAAGACCCCAGAACCAATTGTCCCCACAGCCCCTGAGCTCCAGCCTTCCACCCCTACAGACCATCCTGTCACCCCCAAACCTACATCTCGGGGCCGGACACACAGGCCCTCTATCAAGACTCCTGAACCAATTGTCCCCACAGCTCCTGAGCTCCAGCATTCCACTTCCACAGACCAGCCTGTCACCCCCAAACCTACATCTCGGGGCAGGACACACAGGCCCTCTGTCAAGACTCCTGAACCAATTGTCCCCACAGCCCCTGAGCTCCAGCATTCCACTTCCACAGACCAGCCTGTCACCCCCAAACCTACATCTCGGGGCCGGACACACAGGTCCTCTGTCAAGACTCCTGAACCAATTGTCCCCACAGCCCCTGAGCTCCAGCATTCCACTTCTACAGACCAGCCTGTTGTCCTTGAGCCCACATCTCAGGCCACTTGGCGCAGGACACGTAGGGCCTCTGTCAAAACCTACCAACCAATTGAACCCACAGACCCTGACCTTGAACCTTCCACTCCCACAGACCAGCCTATTCCCCCTGAGCCCATCCCTCAAGCCAACTGCAGCAGGAGGCCAAGGGCCACTAGAAAGCATGGGTTCCTTGCAGCTCCCATTGTCCACAACCCCTCCTCTGCACCCCCTGAACCTGATTCCCGGTCCTCAAGGACCCACAGGCGAGGAGCAGTGAGAGCAGCTGAGTCCCCTAGGACCCCTCCTGAGCCTGCCTTTGCCCAGCTTCCAGAGGCTTCCACTCGCGCTCCTCAGATCCAAAAGGGAGAGGCAGCAGGTAGACACAGGTCCACCCCAGAGCCCCAGGCTAAGGCCTCTCAAAACCACAAGAGACCTTTAGGGACTGTGGATTCACCTCCACTTCAGAAACGGCTCCGAAGAGGAAATGTCCCCCAGAAGACAGCGACCCTCAAGGAAGAGGTGAGGAGAGGCCTGGGGCCATGGAGCTGGGAAAGGGCTCTAGCTCCGAAACTCCACTGCAATCTTTTTCAATCCCAGAATGTAGTGATGCCAAGACCAGGCAAGAGAAAGAGAGACCAGGCTGAGGAGGAGCCCAAGGGAATGCCGGGCCGCAGCCTCCGATGCACCAAACCTAACCACAAGTCCACAGCCCCCAAAGTAGGAGAGAAGGGTCATGGGGCTTTGTGGGAGGAGACTCAGGGGATGTGGGAGATGGGCCCTGATGGCATTGGTTGCTGTGACCAGCTCAGGCCAACCCCTTCCACAGGTACTCTTCACAGGAGTGGTGGATGCCCGCGGAGAACGGGCAGTGCTGGCCCTGGGGGGAAGTCTGGCCAGCTCAGTGGCAGAAGCGTCCTACCTGGTGACTGATCGAATCCGCCGGACGGTCAAGTTCCTGTGTGCCCTGGGGCGGGGGATTCCTATCCTTTCCCTGGACTGGCTGCACCAGGTGAGAGGCCAGGAGATGAAGACAGACCAATAGAGAGTGACCAAAGAAGACTGCTCACCTAGCACTCTAGAAAGTGGTGGGAGGAAGGGGAGCAGGAAGAAAGGGGTGAATAAGGCAGAAGGCTTAATTTAAAAGATACTTTGTGACTTGTGGTATAGCTGTGGTGGCTAACACTATCACTTAGCTGTCACAGTGGCTGCCTCTGGTGAAACAAATCACACCAGAGGAAGAAGGATTACTAAATTAGGCCAGATTTTGCTAAATGGAAATAGTAAAACAGTGCTGGAGGAGAAGCACTTGAAATATGAATGGATTCCCTATGCTAGGTTCTGTTTTGTCACATTATAATGACATCAAAATGTACATTAAAAAAAAAACTTTCAATGTATGAATTCTGTGAAGCTAAGTTTCCTGTTAAAGTAGAATGCTTTAAAGAGGCATTGTAAACTCCATTTTTGTAAGGTAATCATGACTATGTTGGGGAAAAGAACAGTTCTTTGAAGATTAAAATAACGGTGTTTTTGGTTAAAAAAACACAAAATACTTTGAGCACCCTATACATGCGAGGCCCAGAGCTTGGTGGCTGGCCTGAGCTCTGACACTGACTACTGTCCTTAGTCCCACAGGGCTGGTCGCTTCTTGCCCCCAGATGACTATGTGGTAACTGACCCTGAGCAGGAGAAGAACTTTGGCTTCAGCCTCCGAGATGCCCTGAGCCGTGCTCAGGAGCGAAGGCTGCTGGAGGTGAGAGGCTGTCGTCCTCCCCATGCTTCATCCCTCCCTCCAGAAGTTTCCCAAAGGTCTACTGCCTCCACCATTTTCTTCCTCATAGGGCTATGAGATTCATGTGACCCCTGGAGTCCAGCCTCCTCCAGCTCAGATGGGAGAGATCATCAGCTGCTGTGGAGGCACTGTCCTACCCAGCATGCCCCACTCCTATAAGGTATGTTCTGGGTCTGCTGAGGTGGCAGCTAAAGTGGCTGGAATGGGAAAGGGCTGGAAGACAAAATGAAGGTACAGGTGGGAATACAGGACAGTGAGTGGTGAGGGAAGACCTATGGTACAGAAAGAGATAGGTCTGCTGATTCCAAATGGACTAGTTTTAAAATTTTCAAATATACACAAAAGGAGAGAATAATGCAGTGAACCTCTATATACCAATCCCTCAGAGTCAACAGGTTAATTTAGATTTTGCTACATGTGCTCTATCCCTATTTTTCTCTTTCTTTTCTTAAATGAAGTATTTTAAAGGAAAGTGCAAACATTATTTCCTCCTACATAAAGTACACATCTTTAAGAAATATGTACACTTTCTTACATAAACACAATGCCATTATTCATCCATAACAAAATTAACAGTAGTTTTTTGGTCATTTTCTCATACTCCATTAATCAAATTTCTCCAGTTGTCTGAAAATGTCTTTTTACAGTTCAATTCAGGATGCAGACAAGGTCTGTGTATTGCCGCAGTTATTACCTCTCTTATTCTCTTCCACCCCAGAGTATTCTCCCCAACCCAGCCAGCCTATTTTATGCCATTGACCCTGCAGCAACTGGGGCAGCAGTCCTTTCAGAATGTTCCTCAGTTTGGATTTTTCTGCTTATTCCCTTAGTTGTGTCATTTATCTTATTCATCTATCTTCTATAATTCCTGTAAATTATGGTTAATCTGAGAGGCTTGAATAAATTCAGGTTCAACTTTCTGGCAGGAGTGCTTCATAGACAGTGCAGTGTGCCTCATGTGGCTTCATATCAGGATCTAATGTCTGAGTAATGCTAAAACTGATAAGTGGGCCCTAAGCCTATTTCTAGGGTTCTTTCCGCCTGACTTTCTGTCTATGCTCTCTGTCTTCCCCAGCCTCAGAGAGTTGTGGTCACGTGCTCCCAGGACGTCCCTCGATGCTCCATTCCATTTCGGGTTGGGGTGCCCATCCTCTCACCTGAGTTCCTGCTGACAGGGGTGCTGAAGCAGGAAGCCACGCCAGAGGCCTTTGTCCTCTCCACTTTGGAAATGTCAACCACCTGAAAACCCCACCCCAGACCAATAAAAGTGTTGGAAAATATTTGGGAGAAAAAAAACTTAGGGCTTTGAATAGGAGGCTATGGGAAAACGAAGATTGGGAGATTGGGAGCCACAGATTTTCTTAAATGGCTATTTGAAATTGGCTAACCTTGTGCTCAGTATCTTTTTTTTTTTTTTAAGATTTTATTGGGGAATTGGGGGAGGGGAACAGTGTTGGGGAATCGGGGAAGGAGAACAGCCAAGTTGTAGTCCTTCGATCTTAGTTATGGAGGGCGCAGCTAACTCAGTTCCAAATCCAGTCGCCATCTGGCTGCCTGTCAGAGCTCACAGTCACTGAGCTCCAGGTGCCATGTTTAATCTTAGTTGCGGGTGGGCATAGCCCACCATCCCATGCGGGAGTCGAACCGGCAGCCTTGCTGCTAAGAGCACGTGCTCTCACCAGCTCAGTTTGGGCGCAGCTCACTGGCCCATGTGGGAATCAAACGGGCGACCCTGTTGCTCAGAGCTCGTGCTCTTAACCAACTGAGTCACTCGCCCGGCCCCCAGATATCTTAAGTGGCTCTCATCTATAGCTGGACTGATGTACTTACTGCTTGGTGGCACACACAGTGTCCTGCCTCCCATTTGAAAGCCATCTCGCTTCCTCTTTAATTACTGGGGTTCTTAATTATCCTCGGAAAGATAATGGAAACAATTTTGGTGTCAGGAACTTGAAGGATGTGAGTAAAGTTGAGGGTGGAGTTACGGAATGCTACTAAAATATTTTCCTCTCGCCTGGGCCCATCTTGTTAGAAGCATCTTCAGCATTGCAGCTTTGACTTTGAGTAAGTCTCTGCACTTTTCTGGCCTGCTTTTCCAGTATTTATAAACATAGAGTTTAGGCTTAACCTCTATGATAATAAATACTCTGTGCCTTATGGTGTAGTGCAGTTTTTTTTAATATATATACATAACTTTTTTTTTTTAAGACTTTATTGGGGAATTGTGGGAGCGCAACAGCCAAGTTGTCCTTCAATCTTAGTTGTGGAGGGTGCAGCAAGCTCAGCTCCAAGTCCAGTCGCGCCACTCAGCTCAAGGTGTTGTGTTCAATTAGTTGCAGATGGACATAGCCCACCATCTCGAACAGGCAACCTTGTTGTTAGGAGCACGCCCTCTCACCAGCTGCGCCATGTTGGCAGCTCAGCTCAGGCGCAGCTCACTGACCCATGTGGGAATCGAACTGGTGACCCTGTTGCTCAGAGCTCGCATTCTTGAGTAAGCTCTTAACCAACGGATCCACTCAGCTGGCCCATATATAACATTTCTTAAATTTAGGTTTTAAAAGTTGATTGATTACAAGAATATGGAGAAATTGGAACCCTTATACATGCTGGTAGGAATGTAAAATGGTTTAGCTGCTGTGGTAAACAGTTTGACAGTTTCTCAAAAAGCTAAACATATAATTCCTGATGGAAATATTCCCCAGCAATGAAAATGACCCAGCAATTCCACTTGTAGGTATACATCTGAAAGAGTTAAAATACTTGTTCACAAATACTTGTACACAAATGTTCTTATTAACACCTCACAAGAGCCAAAAGATGGAAACATAAATGTTCCTCAGTGGATGAATGGATAAACACATTGTAGCAGACCTGTAAATGGATTGTTATTCAGCCATAAACAGGGATGAAGTACTGATCCTTGCTGCAATGCTGAGGATGAACCTCAAAAGCATTATGCTAAGTGAGAGAAACCAGACACAAAAGTTCACATTGTCTGATTCCACTTACATGAAATACCCAGAATAGGTAAAACCACAGAGAGAGATTGGCAGTTGCCAGGGGCTGGGAGAGGGGGAAATGGGGAATGACAGCCCACTGGGCACAGGGTTTCCCTTGGGTTGATGAAAATGCGTTGGAACTAGGCAGAGGTGGTGGTTGCACACATTACGAATGTACTAAATGCCACTTCATTGTTCTCTTTAAAATGGTTCATTTTGGGCCGGCCGAGTGGCGTGACGGTTAAGAACTCGCTTGGGATGCCAGAGGGCCCCGGTTCGGATCCCACATATGAGGGCCAGTGACACTGCCCTCCACAGCTAAGATGCT
>NW_017732400.1:123103-132935 GCF_001890085.2 Hipposideros armiger | reverse complement strand
TTGATTAGTTTTGTGCATATTTCTGCAGGTAAGTTATCTGTAAGTTTGAAAAATTGATGTAGTAAAAATAGCATGAGCTTTGCCAGACACCATACTGGCTTTTAAACATACCTAATCTCTTAATATATATTAAGCACAGCCATTGTGGATGTGGCACACTGTAGGACAAAATAAATGTCAGTCCCCTTGACAGTTCAAAGCCTCATACTGTGTGAAACTGTCCATATCATTGAGGTCCATGGAATTCCTTACGGTACCCGCTGTCTCGATAGCCCTACTTACCACTCCCACCTCATGACTAGTAGCTAACTAAGTGACTCAACTTAAACTTCCAGAGAATCCCACAGCTTGTAGCACATTGTGTAATAAGCGTCTGTCAGTCAGGGGCCTGGCAGGAAATGATGGCACAGTCAAATTAGGATAATTTGGGGAGAGTTTAATAAAGTAAAAAGTACAGAGAAGTAAGCAGAGTGTAGAGAAATGACAAGACTGCAGCAGCACAGCTGTGTGGTGACTACCTCTAAGCCCAAAAGGGTAAGGAGGGCGCCATTCTGCAGAGGGCTTCCTCAGTAAAAACTGATTTTCATTGATGTTACGAGTCCATGCAAGACAACTTGGTGAAGCAGAAAGCAGGGTGGAGTGAGTCTGGAAGGGAAGCATAAGACGTCTGGTACAGTACACAATAGCACTGATTCAGAGGTTGGGGTGCTGAGCCTCAGTGAGCTATGTGAAGAGGCTGAGACGCTGTTTGGCAGTTTTATCATCCTTGAGCCCACAGGACTAGCAGCTCCGTGATTCTCATCTGGGGAATTTTATCTCTTTGGGCCTGTTTTTTTCTATAAGTTGAGGGAATTAGTTTAACGATGTCTTAGGTCCATACTATGGTGATAGCTACTGTGAGTAGGTCCTTAACTCCACGATCTTTCAATCTGATGGCGTAAACCTTACTTTTACTTTGCTTTGTAGATATGAATGTTTGTATTACAAACAAGTCTGTAGGGAAAATGTGTTAACCCAAAAGATCTCAGTGGTTTCTGAGTAGTAAGGGGAGTCCAGCTGATGAAGTTGCAGAGTAAAGTCATAGATAATAAAATCATAGATAATTACAACCTTGGGTAAAAGTTGCCTACTGCCAGGGCTTACAACTATAATAAAGCTACCACAAATATGTTCACATTTTTATTCTCATGATTACAAATCAGCCTTTGGCATTATTAGAACAAATCTTTTAGTGTTACAGATAAGTTCTCTGCCCTTTTTAGCAAGTGTCGAAGCAACAACTCTCATAAGTTACGGAGTAAGCATTATTTTGTGGTAAAATAGTCGCTATTTTTTCAATCTAACAAGATGTATTAAGTGACTTTGGGTTCTCAGCCGTAGTCTCACCGTTCGTTATGTGTTCATTGAGACTTTATAGAACCTCTGACTCAGGCTGTTTTCCAGCCAGGGCTGTTAAAGGGGGTTTCTACTGCTGTTTCCACAAGAACCCAGGAAAAAACTAACCGAGGTGCTGCAGAGCCAATGGCCTTTCCCCTCGCACTTTGGATTCTAACATTCCCTCTGTGACGCGGAGAGGGCAGGCTGGGGACAGGCACCCGGGCCTCGGCCCTACCGCGGGTGGCAGAAGCGACGAGCCGCGGGCGGGAAGCCTGGGCGTGGCACGCAGGAGCCCGCCCTCCTGGGCAGGATCCCAGGCGGGAGGCGGGGCCTGCGGCCGCGGGAACCCCAAGCCCGCCCCCTTCCCAACCTCTCGGTTTCTCGCCATGGCCTCTGCTCTGCTCCTGGCTCCTGCTGCTCTCGCCTCTTTCATCCTGGCCTTTGGCACCGGAGTAGAGTTCGTGCGCTTTACCTCCCTTCGGCCACTTCTTGGAGGAATGCCGGAGTCTGGTGGTCCGGGTGAGCGGGAGGGATGGAAGATGAGCTCTGGAGGAGGGAGGTGGGGCCGGAGGAGAGGGAGCGGGGGCGGGGCTTGTAGACGAACGACGGGGGAAGTCCGGCAGAGGGAACTATAAACGAGAAAGCCTGGGAGGAGCTGCAGGGGAGGCCTGAGGGCTAAATTAGGAACTCGGATTAGCGGTTTGGAGAGGGGAAAGAGTGAAGACTGAGGTGGAGGGAAAGGGCCATGAGCCGAGTATGCTAAGGAAAGTGCTTCGTAGAGACTATGGAGAGGAGAGTGTTAAAAAAAAAAGGAACTTTGGAGAAGCAATATGAGGGATAATCCAAAGGTGGCTTCTCCTGCATGCCTTTGTCACTACCCAGCAGGAATCATCTTTCCCAGCTCTGAAGGAGGCCTGACAAAGAGGGAAGGAATGGGGAATGGGGAAGTGAGGTGGGCAAAGGCTAGAGAGGAAGCATTAAGACTCTTGAAAGCATTTAGGGACCTGGCCTGGGGCCCCAAGAGGAGAAGAGGGTAGGGGGTGTTTCCTACCATCTTGTTCTTTTGTCTCTTTCTCCAACTCCCCCCTAGATGCCCGCCAAGGATGGCTGGCTGCCTTGCAGGACAGAAGCATTCTTGCGCCCCTGGCTTGGGATCTAGGGCTCCTGCTACTATTTGTGGGGCAGCACAGCCTCATGGCAACTGAGACAGTGAAGGCTTGGATGTCCCGGTACATTGGGGTCCTTCAGAGGTCACTCTACGTGGCATGCACTGCCCTGGCCTTGCAGGTATGAGGCCCTGGCAGCTGAGTCCCCAAGGGAAACAGTCTGGGAATGATGACCTAGATTGCAGGGGCAAGGACCTTTGGCTTCTGATAAAATGTGGAAACAGTTTGGAGAAGAACTGAGGGTATTCAGAACTAATCTCAGCTTCCATTCCTCCACGGCACATACCCTATTTTTTTTTTTTAATCGAGAAGTATGTACTACTGCTTCTCATTCCCCAAGTGTGCCATGTGCACTCTCACCTCTGCAATTTTGTCGGAGTCCTGCTTGAGATCCTCTCCTTAACTTCTTCAGCCCTACCCTTTCTTCAAAACCAGGAGAAGTCTTCCAGTTAGCACTCATCTGTCTTCTCAGTGGGTGCTTGGCATAGGCTACTTTGTGCACCTCTCTAGTCACCCCTATCCATTCTGTAAGTCCTTCTGGTAGAGACAGGTCATCTTACACACTTGGGGCCCCACCCATTACCCTCCATGTGGTGATTGTTTCTTGGTGATGCTCATGGTAAAGGTGGGCAGAGTGGCAGGCCAGCCTGGGGTGGGCAGCCTCTGGGTCTAGGTCTCTCAAAGATGGGCTGCTGGGACACCTAGCCCCTCATCCTTCCCCAGCTGGTGATGCGATACTGGGAGCCCATTCCCAGAGGCCCTGTGTTGTGGGCAGCTCGAGCTGAGCCATGGGCCACTTGGGTGCCCCTCCTGTGCTTTGTGCTCCACGTCATTTCCTGGCTCCTCATCTTCAGCATCCTTCTCGTCTTTGACTACGCCGAGCTCATGGGCCTCAAACAGGTGAGGTTGCCAGATCCCAACTTGAGATCTCTGATCCTTTCTAGAACACCTCTTTCCAAGGATTTCCCCCTCTCTTCCTCTCATGTTCTTCTATCTTCCTCTTGCTTTTGGCTCCCTTATCTCCCTTTCTTATAAGATAGTCTCCTCTCAGCCCTCCCTCAAAGGCTAAAAACCATGGGCCTCCTGGGCCTGGGGAAAGTTCGTGGCCCAGAGATGAGGGTCAGGGACACAGGAGTCAGAAGAGTGTCCCTGGACCTGAGTTATAGCAGAAGCATGCCTAGAAGGGGAGGAAAAGGTGGCTAAGTTTTGAAAAGGGCTTGACTCCATTTCTAAGTTGTTCTCCCTCTCCTAGGTGTACTACCATGTACTGGGGCTGGGTGAGCCTCTGGCCCTCAAGTCTCCCCGGGCTCTGAGACTCTTCTCCCACCTGCGCCACCCAGTTTGTGTGGAGCTGCTTACAGTGCTGTGGGTAGTGCCCACCCTAGGCACTGATCGCCTCCTCCTTGCTCTCCTCCTTACCCTCTACCTGGGCCTGGCTCACGGACTTGACCAGCAAGACCTCCGCTACCTCCGGGCCCAGCTGCAAAGAAAGCTCCACCTGCTCTCCCGACCCCAGGATGGGGAGGCCAAATGAGGAGCTAACTCTGATTCCAAGTCATGTACTTCCTCTCCCCCTCAGAATTCAAATCCCTTGCTATCCAGGCCCTGGCTGCTTTAGATCAGAGGCTTAAATCCGTGGACCAAAGGACCTGTCTGGTCCACTCCCCTCCCTAGGGTCCATCTCCATACCTTAAATTCTGAGTCTCAGCCACTGGACTCCAAGGTGCACTTCTAACCAGCAAGGAAGAAGGGGTGGGGAATTTACTGGTCTCCTCACAGATTAGGGCTTGACACCCCCCTCACCAACCTCAAAAGGTGAAGAGTCCAGCCTGACTACTCCCCCCCGCAGTTACTTGCCTCTGCACCTCAGGGATCATCTCCAAGTCTGGCTTCCCCTCCTAGGAGCTGGACTCCCATCTGCAAGTTTGACAGTAGTGCCTGTCCCTCCAGGATCCCCACTGGCTGGCCTCTCCACCTCCTTAGGCCCCGCCCCCTGTACTTGAACCTACTTGAGAGGATTCTCCTGCTCATAATTCTGGTGACTAAGGGCCCCCTGCTCTCCCGAGGAAGACATAATGGAGGAAAATAAATTTCAGCTTGATGTTTTCTACGTATAGCGCGCATTTTGTCAGTGTCTCAAGCTTGCAGGGCTGAGTTTGGGAAGGAAGGCAAGCCTGAGCCTGGGAGCGTCAAAGTCTAGTCTGGGCAGCCAAGGGCGGCGGCCACTCCTAGTGGACCCACCCCCACTTTCCCGGAGCATCCGTCCCCCTTCCTTCACATTCCCCAATTTCCCCGATGCACACCATGGTACCCATGGGAGACGAAAGCAAAAAAGAGTGGGCACCGTCCCCGGGAGGAAAACGAACTTCCGCAGCTATTGGCCTCCGAGCGCCTCTCCTGCTGCCTCCCTCCCCACTGGCCCCCCACTGCCAGGCGGCGGCCCTGGACCCCGCAGCAACAAAGGCGGGCCTGGGATGCCAAAGTGTGGGGAGGAGCGGCAGGAGATGGGAAGGGCGGGCCCGGCTCCGAGCAGCTGCTGCTTCCTCCCCAAGTCCCTCGAGGGGCCTGAGTCACGGGCCGCCGCCCTGGGTCGGCGGGCTGGGGGTGGGCGTCTGGACACCTGGGTTCTCCGGGGCTACCGACCGAAGCGGAGTGAGGGACCCTGGGGGCCGAGAGCGGAGAGCCAGGGGTGGCGGCGGGAAAAGGGGAGCCGGGAGCCAAGTCCCACGCGGGGTCGTTGGGAGCGAGGCCCCGCCCCCTCTTCGGGCTCCGCCCGGCGCCCCCTTCCCTCTCCCCATTGTCCTCAGACAAAGCGGTCGCCGCCCCCCGCCCGGCCCCCAGGTTTCTGTCTCCGTTCCTCCTCCTCGGCTCCCTCTTTCACTCCTCCTCCTCCCCCTCTTCCCCTCCCTCCTGTCTCCGGATCTCCCTCGATCCTCTCTCCTCCTCTTCCTCTCGCCTCTCTCCAGACGCCAGGCTCCTCCGCACCCCCTCCCCTGGGAACCCCGCAGCGTGTGAGTTGACAGAGGGGCTTCAGACTTGGTGAGGGGATGTCTCCTCTCTCCGGCCCCTGGCCCGGACCTTGGGCTGATTCCTCTTTGTGCTGAGATTGTCTGTCCGTGCGACTAGAGCCGGGCGGGGATGGCTGGCAATGTCAGGGTTCCATGAGAGCCGAGACTCGGGCCCAGGACGCGAAGGCTCAGGAGAGAAGCGGCGTCGAGCTGGTCTTCCGCGCTCCTGAGTCCCGGGCACAGCCAGTGGGGGAGGCAGGCAGTGGTGATGCGCCGGGGTGGGGGTGGACGTTAGGGTTCTGGGAACGCGCTGGCAGACCCGGCGCCCGGGTTCAAAAAGTCCCCGGGGGAGGGTATTTCCCCAGGTCCGCCCTGGGGCGGAGAGGTGGGGGAGCCGAGAGGCGGAGCCCAAGCACAGCTGGAAGGGGAGCCCGGATTTCGGGGGCCCGCGCCAAGACGCGCGAGGGTGCAGCCACAGAGCTCTCCTTCCCCTCTGACCCCCGTTTCCCCAGCTCCCCTAGACCTCTCCACTCGCCGTCCCTCCTCACCTCCCTCTACACCCACTCGGGTCACGCTGCCCCTTCTCCGGCTGAATTCCCTGACCTTCTTCCCACTTTCACTGCTTGAATCTGTCCCACCTCACCCGCAGCCACTCTTTTCTCTCTTCTCCCTCACACCGACTTCTCTTTCCGCCCTTCTCTCTTCTGACAGCCTTGGGACTGTCTCTGACACCCATTAACCCTGTACTGCCAAATCTGACTCCTGCCTCTTTGCCCCAATCCCCACTCTTCCATTGCTTCACCCCTCCCCCAATCATCTTGGCCCATAGCTTTTTCTTGGTTTTCCCCTTTCTCTCTCTGCCTCTTCTCTCTCTTTCCCTCTGTCCTCACCTTCTTCTTTGTGTCCCACCTCTCCCCCTTCACTTCCTCCCTCCCACTCCCAGTCTCATCCCCTGAGCCTGTCTGGAGCCTCTCCTTCCTGTTCTCTGCCCCCAGTGCTCCCGAGATCCTCACCTCCAGGTGACCATGGCCACCATCCCGGACTGGAAGCTACAGCTGCTAGCCCGGCGTCGGCAGGAGGAGGCAGCAGTTCGGGGCAGGGAGAAAGCAGAGCGGGAACGTCTATCCCAGATGCCAGCCTGGAAGCGGGGGCTCCTGGAGCGCCGCCGGGCCAAGCTTGGTCTGTCTCCTGGGGAGCCGAGCCCTGCCTCTGGGACTGCAGAGGCTGGACCTCCAGACCCAGACAAGTCTGCCGTCCTGCTGGAGGCCATCGGACCAGTGCACCAGAACCGATTCATTCGGCAGGAGCGGCAGCAGCAGCAGCAGCAGCGGAGTGAAGAGCTTGCAGAGAGAAGGCCTGGGCCCTTGGAGGCCCGGGAGTGGAGACCCAGCTCTGGGAACATGCAGGATCCAAACCTCAAGGGAAGAGAGTCAAGGGAAGAGCAGCTCAGTCCCAGGGAAGCCAGAGAGAGGAGGCTGGGGACAGGGGGAACCCAAGAGCCGACCCTCAGGCCTTCAGAGACTCAGGACTGGAGGCAGAGCCCAGGAGAGGCTGGAGACAGGATCTCCATGCTGTCAGAGGCGCGGAAATGGAGGCTGAGCCCAGGAGAAACGCCGGAGCGGAATCTGGGACTGGCAGAACCTCAAGAACAAAGCCCCAGGAGAAAAGAGGTGGTAGAAAGTAGACTGAGCCCAGCAGAGTCTGACCACCATAAGTTGGGCCTGACAGAGGCCCATAAATGGAGGCCTGACTCCAGAGAGCCTCAGGAACAAAGTTCGATACAACCAGAGACGTCAGAGTGGAGGCTGAGCTCAGGAGAAGAAAGAAAAAACTGCGCAGAGGAATGTGGGAGAAAAGACAGGCCAATTCCAAGGATGGCCCCAGAAGAGAGTACAGGACTGTCAGAGACTCTGACAAGGGACACTCCAGACAGCAGCTCTGGAGGAGTGCAGGCCGCAGAGCAGAGGCCCTGCCCCGTGGAGGATGGTGAAAGGAGCTTGAGGCTGGCAGAAGGGTGGAAATGGACCATACACTCTGGGAAGGTTCGAGAATGGACACCCAGGGACACAGAGACTCAAACTCAGAAGCCAGACGCCCCAGAGTCTGCTGAGAAGCATCTGTGGCCTCTTGGTGGAAAGGCTGAAGAAGAAGAGGCTGAAAAGGAGGAGGTGGGGGCTCCGGGCAGGTCTCTGAGTACCCTACAAAACCTCCGCTCTGTGCCCTCCCCCCTTCCACCAGAGGACGCTGGGACTGGAGGCTCTAGACAGCAGGAAGAGGAAGCAGTGGAACTGCGGCCCCCGCCCACAGCCCCTCTGTCTCCCCCCCCCCCAGCCCCACCTGCCCCCCAGCCCCCTGGGGATCCCCTCATGAGCCGCCTATTTTATGGGGTGAAGGCAGGGCCAGGAGTGGGGGCCCCCCGCCGCAGTGGACACACCTTCACAGTCAATCCCAGGCGGTCCATGCCCCCTGCACCCCCTGCCACTCCAGCCACGGCACCCACAGCTGACGCTGCAGTCCCTGGGGCTGGAAAGAAGCGGTACCCGACTGCTGAGGAGATCTTGGTTCTGGGGGGCTACCTCCGCCTCAGCCGCAGCTGCCTTGTGAAGGGGTCCCCTGAAAGGCACCACAAACAGGTAGGGAGCAGCCAAGCCAAACTTCTTAGAAGCCCACTCGTCTGTTTCCTCTGGACTCTGTCTTTTTTATACCCCTGTGTTCTGGTCTTCCTCTATTCTTGTTAATTCCTGCTGCCACCCTTCCTCCTCTGCACACACACCCTTCCTTCTTGTAGTGCTCCTTTTCCATTCATTTCCAAGCCCCAAGGATCCTGCCCTCAACCTAGTGCCCCTGGGTGTGTCTCTCTCGGGCTGCTTACCCTGTGCTCCCTCAGGCTCTGAGTCCCCTTCCATTTTTTTCCTTCCTTTCCTCTGAGTCTGTGACCCAACCCAGCCCATTCTGGTGGGAGACTAGCCAACAGCCTTGAATCTATGACGGCAGGGTCACCAGAGTGAAAACCCTTACAGCCTTCCAAGGAGAGAATGTCGGGGCAGGAAGCCTGGGGAGGCAGAGAAGGTGGCTTTGGGTTCTAGGGAGAAATGGGGGGAAGAAGTGAGTGGAGGAAGGTCTCGCAGTCCCAAGGAAGAGGGGGTCAGAGCTGAGTGGGGACATCCTAGGATGGAAGGGGGACGGGAGATGAGGAATGGAGCAGGGCTGGCCAAAGAGCAAGTCTGCCCCATGGGAGAGACACACACAGAAGCCATTTGAAGTGGGTGACCTCGGGGTTGCACACCCCCAGCTGGGCCACTGCCTCAGACAGTGCTCCCTTCTCTCTTGGGACAAGTAAAGCCTTCTCTTCCAAAATACCCCCTGCCCTCCCTCCCTTCCTTTCTCCCAGGGCTTCCCCTCCCTCCTCAGAACTGGCTCAGCACTTGGTTTTCCCCTCTTCCTGCCACACTGGCCTCTCCCTCCCCTTGGGGTAGAAAAAGAGAGAAGTGAATTTGGAGGCACTGTTGAGAGCAGGGAGTACAATAGGAGTTGAGGACAAGGGTGGGGGCTGAGGCCAGCAGAGGGTCAGAGGTTGAGCTGAATCAGGATGTGCACCAAAGTGGGAGCTGCCAGGCTGACTTCTCCCCTAGCCCTGGCCCAGCCCCTTCCCTAGTCCTTTCCCTTCACACCTATCAATTATCAGCTTGAAAATCTCTGAGAGGTCCCTGAACCTAACACATCTCCCAAGAGACTGGGAAGCCCTTCCCAGTCTCCATCCCACGTGTGATGTCCTCAGATAGGGTTTTTGTCTTTAGTGTCAGTGGGGAACCACAGGAACCAAAAACCTAGTTAAAGCTTGAGAGGAGGGGGGTCATTTGATCCCTCAATTCATCACCACAAGAAGCTTAAGCTCCCCTCCCCAAGCCAAGATGCTGAGCCCTGTGACTGCTACCAACCCCTTCCCCTTCCGGTTGGGCAGCTCCTAGGAGGTAGGTCAGGAACGGCCAGGGTGAAGTGCTCAGAAAAGTCACTTCCTACTAAGTTGGCTTGTGCTTTGGGAGAGGAAAGAGCAAAGGGAGGCATGAAGTTTGGGATCCAAAGCCAGAGGCCATGCAGGTGCAGGGCAGGACCTGTGATGGTGACCATACCTAGGTCAGGGAGCAGGGGAGCCGGAAGCTGATCACCCAAACAGGAAGCCTGGGGAGGGGGCCGGAAGGCTGGTGGTGCTGAGTGGGGAACACTGGGCCCTGGCCTGCCAGAACTGTGCTCAGGATGTGGTGAGAGAAGGAGGAAGCAGCC
>NW_017732400.1:114543-123033 GCF_001890085.2 Hipposideros armiger | reverse complement strand
GGGGTGGGGAAGAAGCAGCACAGAGTTCTCTAGACCCAGACACTTCCCCCACTGCCTTCTCTCAGACCTCTGCTCTCTCAGCACCGCCTCATGAGGGACTAGCATGCCTCGTTGCCTTGTCCCAGTTCTGCCCCAACCCGCTGTCTCAGGGATAGGAGGACACCCCCTCCACCCAGTCTTCCCTAAATAACTCCTGTTTGCAGGCTAATTCCATCAAAGTATCCAGAGAAATCCCAGCCCTGATTCCCAGAGGATGGGCTGTGGCTGGTGCCCCTCCCCAGAGGCCCCTCTGGCTGATACACTGGCCCCTCCCCTCTCCTGCCCCCTTGTGACCTTATATAGCTGATGAGAGAGGAGCCAGTGAGTCACTCCCTCCGTACTCCCCCACCCCCACCCCACCCCATTGGCTGCATTCCTGGGAAGCCCAGTCAGAAGCTGGGGGGTTGGGGGCTGCAGAGTACAGAAGCAGAGTGAGGGGAGAGTCAAACATGGACTGAGAGCAAACAAAAGGAACCCTTTTCCAGAGTGGCTAATGAACTACGGAGCTTGTTATCCCAAAAGGGGGTATGAAAAGAGAACAAATGGGTTCCCAGCATTTTGGGTAAATCTGCCAGTAACAGAACCAGAAGTGGTCCCTTTTGAGAAGCTGGGATGTAAGACGTCTGATTGCTGTCACTCAATTCTGTCAGCGGTTTCAGACAGACTGGGGTCCACGTATACAGGCTTGGCTCCCCCTCCCACATTGCTCCCCCAGCATTGGTCCTCTGTTGGGACCTCATCTGAAGTCTGGATGAACCCTTCCTTACTCATTATAGCAACTGCCCTCCTTCTATTGACAGCAGGCACAAGGGTAATAGTTCTCTGGTAGTTTAGGAGGTGGTTATAGGAAAGCAAATAGAACAGGGTAGGTGGAAGCTAGTGGGCCAGGAGGTGGGGGAACGAATATGACAACTTTATAATAGCGTGATTGGGAGACAGGGAGCCATGGGGCTATTTGGAGGAAGAGTATTCCAGGCAGAGGGAACAGCCAGTGCAAAGCCTCTGAGGTGGGAGTGCCCCCAAGTGGGCCTGTGTGTGTGTGTGGGGGGGGTGGGGTGGGTGGAGGAGGATGCACAGGAGATGAGAGGGTGTGGCATGTGGGCAGCACTCTGTAGGCCTTGGTCAGGCTCTGGCTTTTGCCCCCAGTGAAATGGGGAGCATTGGCAGGGTTTGGAGCCAAGGAGTGACACAGTCCTTGAGTTCCAGCTTCCCGTGGGGACCCCTGTGTGCTATAGAAACTGCCTGTCCACACACCCTCCAGGCTTCTCATCTCACAGCCTAGTCCATGCAGAGACTCAGGGATGCGGGCCAGCCCCAGGTTTCTCAAACAGGTGCCAGGGAAGGCTTGGGTAGAGGCTTGAGTAGATCATCTGGACCTTTCCAAGTAGCTCACATGGAATCCTGTTTGTCTCCTGAATAGCTTTGGCTCTGAGTTAATCCCACCCTGCCCCTTCCCCCTGAGCTTCTTAGGAGGGCAAATGGGAAGGGTAGGACAGCAATGAGAACAGCTGGGCTCGCCTGCTCTTGGAATGGCTGCTTATGAAGGATTTTCTATCCCCTCCAGATCCCCTCTCTGGCATTTTGCCTCTGTCCCTGCATGTCCCTCCTGGTGCACTCTCCACCCCCATGCTATGTTTGTGTGGACTTTCCTCTCTGCCCCTGTCACCTCCCCCAGCTGCACCTTTCAGGGACTCAAGGGCTGATCTTCTCCCCTACCTGCTGGGGGACAATCTTTATTTGCTCTGGGCCTTTCTGTGTGTCTCCTCTCCCCTCCCAAACCCTAGACCTTTTGCTGTGGGTCTATTCCAGCTGTAGAAAAGGAGTGAGAAGAGCAGGAGGTGGTGGGTGTTCAGGGTGCTGGGTTTCTCAGGAACAGCAAGGGGCTGAGGACATGGAAACCAATGTGCCTGTCCTTGCTTTTGCCTGGGACAGTCTCTCCTGCCTATCCAACTCGAATCTCACCTCCTCCGGGAAGCCTTCCTAATTGCCCCAGGGCACCCAAAGACTCAGTTCTGATCACAGGACTTATTTCTATGTATTTAATTTCTACCTACCCTTCTGCCTCCCCCACTCTAAAGAGTAGCAACCTTGGTCCTGTATTACTCACTTCTGCCACCAAAGGGCAGGTCAAAGTCTGATGTTTTGGGAACAATGTGATTGAAGAGGGGAAATCTGGGATTGGAAGGCCGTCATCGAAAGGAAAAGTGAATCCCAGAGAGGGCAAAGACAGCGGGGTGCCCAAACCAGCCCCACACCTCACCTTGCACCTAAGGGCTCCCTCTAGCTGACTGCTCGCCTCCAACCCCCTTTGTCTCCCACCCTCCCATCCGCAGCTCAAGATCTCCTTCAGCGAGACAGCCCTAGAGACTACGTATCAATACCCTTCCGAGAGCTCGGTGCTGGAGGAGCTGGGCCCAGAGCCTGAGACCCCGAGTGTCCCCAGTCCCTCAGTGGCCCAACCCGACGATGAAGAGGATGAGGAAGAGCTGCTACTACACGGCGAGCTCCAGAGCGGGCTGCGCACCAAAGCCCTGATCGTGGGTGAGCCGGCGTTCCGCTGGCGCGAGCGCGCCCCCTGGTGTTCAGAGCTGGCACCGCGGTCCCGGAGAAAAGGGGAGGATTTAATGTTGGCACTTGGAAGGGGCTTGCCAGGAACTTTACTTTAACCCGCTCCTTTAACAGATGGGGAAACTGAGGTCCTGGGAAGCAAAGCACACATCGGGTCTCCAGATTTCAAAACCAGGGCTCCTTGTGAGCGCTCTAGTGTGGCTAAAAACATAGGGTTTGGGTCAGACAGGCCCAAGTTTGAATTCTATCTTCTCTTTTGATTGTGACCTCGGGGAAATAAACTGACCTTTGGCTTCAGTTTATTAATGAAATTGGATTAATGATAACCACCTCCTGGAGTTGTTGGAAGCGTTAAGTAATTTTTGTGAAGCACCCAGAACAATGGCTGGACATCAAATTCTTTAAACTCACCTGGGGTTATTGTGAAAGTAAATGAATTATAAGAATGCCCGGCACAGAATATGAGCTGTATGAGTGTGGCTGCCATTACTGGTAGTAACAAGCACTCAAGATGTGGAAGATGTTATAAGACTTCCTTATGCCAACTGGCCTTCAGTTCTGTGAGTGGGGTGGGGAGGCAGAGGGCAGAGGACCTCACTCATTCTCTCATTATTGCCTCCTCTCCCACAGATGAGTCCTGCCGGAGGTGACTCCCTTCCAACACAGGCATATACCTCCCTCCGTCCCAGAACTGAAGATCCTGGAGCCCAGATGGTTCAGAACAGATACCCCTGAAAATGAGCCTGGCAGGGAAACGCAACCAACGTCTTCCAACTTGCTTTCCTCATCCTGTTTCTGGAGGCAGAGCCAACTGCCCAAATCTACCCTCACCCGAGGTCCCTGGTGTGAACCCATCAGGCATGCTCGAGCATCCTAAGTGATCCAACAGTGAGCTCCAACTCCCAGGGAGGAGCACAGAGCTTCCTGAGGTGGAGATGGAGCAGCCGCTCCACCTCCTTGGGCCCAGTACACTCTCTCTACAGCCTTCCTTGACTCCCCCACCCCCACCCCAGGGCTTTCAAGATTTAAGCACTCCTGTCTCTGGGAAGCCTGGCCCCCACTCCTCTTACAGGCTCCTCTCCCTGCTGCTCCTTAGGCCACTGCCCCTTTGTTTACAGCTCCCAGTCCCCCCGCCCCCCAAAAGTCCCAGGTTTACAAGCCAGGTTTACTATTTGCCTTGCCAAGTCCATGTGGTGTCCTCTCCCCTGTCCCTTATAGTCACCTCACTGGGAGTGACCTGAGGGTGTGGCTTCCTCCACTTTTGCTGAGTATTGCTGTGCCTCAGTTTTTCCCCAAGAGGGAAGGCTGGGAATACTAACTCTGTACCCCCATCTGGCTATTTAATTCTGTTCCTCCTAGTGGTTCACAAATGAATTGAATTGCAAGGGTGCGGGGTGACTAATAAGGTCCCCCAACTCTCCCCCATTTATCCTTCCTTATCAATTGCCTCTATTTTTTAAGACAAAAACAACTTTCCATAATAAAATGTAGCCTTAAAGACTCTCCCATTGCTTCTCCTTCTTTAGAAAAAAATAAAAGAAAAAGGTATATGTGTGTGAAGGCTCTGGGTGCCTCATTCCAAGCCTCCCATCTTCCTATTGGCAAGGAGGAGGAAGTGGCCATGGCTGTGGGAGGAAAGAATAATGGGGATGAACCAGGAACTCAGAACTGACATGTAATGTAGAAAGGGCTTTGAGAGTGCCCTGCACTGGTTTCTCAAAAGACTTATTTGAGGAAGGGCAGTTGATGTATCCGCTAAACTGCAAGTGCCATGAGGGTAGACTATGTTGGTTGGGTTTTCCCCCATGTCCGGCACCTAGTAGACAGAAAGGAGAAGAATTCTAGAATGAATGATTGAACAAATAAATGAATAGATGAAAAGAGATAAAAAAAAATTGGAAGCAGGGCTGGATGAGTGGCGCATGGGTTAAGAGTTGGCTTGGGACACCAGCTCTGAGCAGCAGGGCCCCAGTTCAGATCCCATATGAGGGCAGGTGACACTGCGCCCTCTACAGCTGATGGTGAACAATAGCTTGACCTGGAGCTGGGCTGCCATGAGTCACCGGTGATGGCGTAGGCTACAGTAGGGCGGGGCAGCAGCAGGCATGAGCTGCTGTGAGCCACTGTGAGCGGCCGTCCAATGGCAGACGAGTGACTGCCTCACCCTGGAAGAGTGCAATGATAATACCAACATGGGCCAGTGAAGCAACATCCACCACAACTAGACTGAAGAACAAAAGGACAACAAGTTTACTGTTCCCTGATTCCCCAACACTGTTCACCTCCCCTAATTCTCCAATAAAATCTTAAAAAAAAAAATTGGAATCAGAATTGAAGGATTCCAGTACTCAGAGGCCTACTGCAGTGCAGACAGGTAGTGTATGACACTGGCTAATCCAGGGGTCATTTACTCAAAGATTCAGGACCACTAAATGATAACTTGTTGCAAAATACAGTATATGTACAGAAGTGCGTTTCCTGGGAAAGGGTCTCCTCTGATAGACAACAGGCTTTATGGTCTCAAAGGTTTAAGAGCCATTGCTATTTAATGGCTTTGTTGCCCAAGTATAGTTGATACTGGGAGATTTTCCTGCTTCAAAGAATTCCTATATGTGCTGCATAGCCAGGGAAACTCCTGGCAGGTGCGCTCCGACTCCAACAAACTGCTTATTGAGACCCGAGAGTGCACGACTTGCCTTAGATCCCCGATTTCCGCATTGCGCCTGCAAAATTACCTGGGTGGCAATTGGCTGTCGGGCTGCTCGGCCTGATCTTTGAGCAGCTGATTGGGACAGGCTGAGACTGGGAGTTTTCCTGGGAGTGTAGGGCCGTGAGCTGTGCGCCTGCGTGATTTGGCCAGGGCTTTCCAGGCGAGTTTGTGTGGGTTGGCTGCTGATGCAGGAGTTCATGCTGCTCTGACTTGGTGGGAGCCACTGACCACATCCTGTGCTGCCTTGGGGGCCTGCCCCGCCCACCTAGAGCTGTGTTGCCAGGGGCAACCTGAGCCCCTGGTCCCTGGCCCCTACCTCCGCAGGCCACAAGGGTTTTTAGCAGCAGCAGACAGCCCGCAACAACCTGTGAGGATTTTTGGAGGTGAGCACTGATCCAGAGCACACAGCAACTAATTGTGGGAAGCTTACTTCAAGTCTAGAGGGAGGTTGGCGCATGATCTACTGAGCCCTTCCCCCCAACAGCTGGTACTGAGTCGTCCAGAGTCTCTCTATTGCTGAGCAAGTAGTCTGCAGATTAAAGCGGGTGGAGAGCCCCTCCCCCCCTTTATTTCTTTATTTCCTTTTTCCTTTGTTTTCCCTCTTCTTCTCTTTTTACTTTTTCTTTCCTTTTTTTTCTTTTTTCTTTTTTTCTTCTCTTTTTCTTTCTAGGGGATCTAATACATCGAAGCAATCAGAGTAAAAGCCAGAATGAAGAAACAAAGAAACATGTCCCAAGTAAAAGATCAGAAGAAACCTCAAGAAATGGAACTAAATGAAACAGAGGTATCCAACCATTCAGAGACAGAGTTTAGAACACCAATGATAAGAATGTTTCAGGAACTTTGGAGGACATGAGGAAGGATACAGAAATCATAAAAAACAACCAGGTAGAACTAAAGAATACAATAACTGACATGAAGAACACACTCGAAGGAATCACCAGTGGATTAGATGAAGCAGAGGATCGGATCAGTGATTTAGAAGACAAAATAGCAGAAATCACCCATTTGGAACAACAAAAAGAAAAAAGAACAAAAAACAATGAAAATAGTTTAAGAGACCTGTGGGACAACATCAAGCGCAACAACATTCCCATGATAGGAATACCAGAAGGAGAAGAGAAGAAGCAAGGGATCGAGAATGTATTTGGAGAAATAATGACTGAGAACTTCCCTACCCTGCTGAAGGAAATTGACATACAAGCCCAGAAAGTGCAGAGAGTTCCAAACAAACTCAACCCAAACAGGTCCACACCAAGACACATCATAGTAAAAATGGCAAAGCTTAAAGACAAAGACAGGATCCTAAAAGCAGCAAGAGAAAGACAGCAGGTTACATTACAAGGAACTCCTATAAGACTAACAGCTGACTTTTCCACACAAACTCTGCAGGCCAGAAGGGAGTGGCAGCAAATATTCAAAGCGATGCAAAATAAAGGCCTATAACCAAGATTGCCCTACCCAGCACGGTTATCACTTAAAATTGAAGGAGAGATAAAGAGCTTCTCAGAAAAGAATAAACTTAAGGAATTCATTACCACCAAGCCAGCAGGAAACGCTAAAAGGGCTTTTTTAAGCAGAAGAAAGGGGAAAACAAGCTACAGGAAGATCAGAAATACAAATAACAAAATGGCAATAAATAGGCACCTATCAATAATCACTTTAAATGTGAATGGATTAAATGCTCCAATCAAAAGATTAGAGTGGCTGGGTGGATAAGAAAACAGGACCCATGCATATCCTGTTTACAAGAGACTCATCTCAGATCAAAAGACACACACAGACTGAAAGTAAAGAGATGGAATAAGATATTTCATGCAAATGGAAATGAGAAAAAAGCTGGAGTAGCAATACTTATTTCAGACAAAATAGACTTTAAAATGAAGACTACAATAAAAGACAAAGAAGGACACTACATAATAATAAAAGGATCGATTCAACAAGAGGACATAACCCTACTAAACATCTATGCACACACCATAGAGCTCCTAAATATATAAAACATATTTTGAGAGACGTAAAGACAGAGATTAACAGCAACACTATCGTAGTACGGGACTTCAACATCCCGTTGTCACCAGTGGACAGATCCTCCAGACAGAAAACCAACATGGAAACAGTGGCCTTAAATGCACTTTAAAACAGCTGGATTTAATCGATATTTTTAGAGCATTTCACCCCAAAGCAACAGAATATACATTCATCTCAAGTGCACATGGAACATTTTCCAAGATAGACCACATGTTAGGACACAAAACCAGTCTCAATAAATTTAAGAAGATTGAAATCATATCAAGCATCTTCTCTGACCACAATGCTATAAAACTAGAAATCAATTATAAAAAAAACCCCTGGAAAGTACACAAATACATGGAGGCTGAATAACATGCTACTAAATAGCGACTGGGTCAAAACTGAGATCAAGGAAGAAATAAAAAACTATCTCAAGACAAATGACAATGAAAACACAACAACTTAAAATCTATGGGATGCAGTGAAAGCAGTCCTAAGAGGAAAATTCATAGCAATGCAGGCCTACCTAAAGAAAGAAGAACAATCTCATATCAACAGACTACCTTTACACCTAAGGGAACGGGAGAAAGAACAGCAAAACAAGCCCAAAGGGAGTACAAGGAAGGAAATGATAAAGACCAGAGCAGAAATAAATGAAATAGAGACCGAAAAAAAACAATACAAACGATCAATGAAACTAAGAGCTGGTTGTTTGAAAAGATAAACAAAATCAACAAACCCTTAGCCAGACTCACCAAGAAAAAGAGAGAGATGACCCAAATTAATAAAATCAGAAATGCAAGAGAAGTGACAACAGATGGCACAGAAATACAGGAAATTGTAAGAAAATACTACGAGCAACTATATGTCAACAAATTTGACAATCTGGAAGAATTGGATAAATTTCTAGAAGCTTACAATCTACCAAGTCTGAACGAAAAAGAAACAGAAACTCTGAACAGACTGATTACTACCAAAGAAATTGAATCAGTAATCAACAAGCTTCCAACAAACAAAAGTCATGGACCAGATGGCTTCACAGGAAATTTTACAAAACATTCAAAAAATAATTAATACCTAGTCTCCTCAAACTATTCCAAAAAATACAGAAGGAGGGAAGGCTCCCAAGCACATTTTATGAGGCCACTATTACTCTGATC
>NW_017732400.1:30871-112262 GCF_001890085.2 Hipposideros armiger | reverse complement strand
ATATTTTGTAGGGTGTCAGATGGTCATATGTCTTCCTAGGGAGATCGCATCATGAATGGGGTAGAGGCTTGATCACTGCACTGTACACCTGAAGCTGATATTGTATAATATTGTATGTCAACTATATATATATATATATATATATATATAGTCATGGGACGTGGAGTATAGTGTGGGAGTGGGGTCAAAGGAATTGTAATAGATATGTATGATATTGGGGGGTAAGTGGGGCGGCGGATGGGGAGGGGGGTTGTCACCTCGAGGGGTAAAAAGTACAACTATTGCACTGTGTTGTACAGCTGAATCTAATTCTAAAAAATGTGTATTTCACAATAAAAAATAATTAAAAAATAAAAGAATAAGCCAAAGCATCTCTAAAAAAAAATACTAAGCAAAAAAAAAAAAAGAATTCCTATCTTCTACAAATGTGAAGGATCTATATTTTACTTACCAAGTCATTTTTTTAGTTCTCCAGGCTAGTAAAGACATGGTTGAGTAATTATAGTCCTATCATTACAGGATGCTTCCCTAGTCAGAGGAGACTCTTCTACTAAAAACAAAATGTATTAGACAAATTGATCTTAAACATACGCCAAAAGTCTTTACTAGCAAGGGAACAAGCAAGGTGTCAAAAGAATGAGCTGGTTTAGAGAGGGTATGGGTATGGAGGGAAACAGAATGCTTACATTAATAGCTAATTAGGTGAAGATCCTAATCTGTTGTGACCCCAGAAAGTAGAGGCAGGAAGACCAGAAGTGCCAGGGGATCCCACAGTCCATCTCAGAAACAGAAAACAATGCAACCAAGAAGTATAGAGTTACCTGTGGCTGTTAATTGGAATAAAAATGTTTCATTTCTCTACAGCAGTGTCTGTAAGTGCAATTAATCATAAAAGTATGAAACAGAGTCAAGTAAAAAGTTTCGCTTATTTTTATTTTATTATTTTTTATTAGTTTCAGGTGTACAAAGCAACATAATAGTTAGACATTTATACCCCTCACAAAGTGATAACCAACCCCCCCACCCCCCAAGCTAATACCCCTCTGACATCTTATATAGCTATTACAATACCATTGACTATCTTCCTTATGTTATACTCTACCTCCCGTGACTATATATATATATATATATATTTTTTTTTTTCTTATAGTTGACATGCAATATTATTCTAATTCAGCTTCAGTTGTACAGCACATTGGTCACGCATCTACATAGTCAATGAAGTTATCTCCCTTGGTAAGTCCAGTGCCCATCTGGCACCTTACATAATCTTTACAACATTGTTCATTATATTCCCCATTCTGTATTTCATATCCCCATGACTATACTGTGTCTACTAATTTGCTCTTTCTAATCCCTTCACCTTCTCCCCCATCTAACAATCAACAGTTTATCCGTTTGTTTTTAAATAAGCTGCCACCAGTAAATTTCTCACGCTGTTAGCAAAAATGCAGTACACAATTTGCACATGCCTTAGTTTGGAGAGCTTTTTAAAAATGACTTTTTGAGACAGCATGAAGAAAAGCACCTTCATTTTCCCCTCAGGTCCCAACTTTCTTCCTGCCTGGAGGTCCTCACTTATGCCTAACCTGCATTCACACCTGCCGCAGGTGCCGGTCCTAGCAAAGGCCACTCCTAATCCGTATGATGGTCTAATCTTAAATGAGCATGGACCTGATCTTCCGATTTGAAATAGAACCCCAACATACACACATCTTGCATTATTTTTGGCTCCATAGAACTTACATGGTTTATTTATTATGTATCGTATCTTCCGTCCTCTCCCTCTGAAATGTAAATTCGGGAAGGGATTTTTGTCTGATTTGTTCTTTGTTATATCCCCAGCGACTAAAATTGTGTCTGGCACACATTAGGCGCTCCGCAGTTGTGAATGAATGAGTGAAGCACTCATTGGTTGACCATCGGGGGCGACAGAGAGATACGGGGGAAGGAGGGGTTGAAATTGTTGTGTCCGGGCCGCAGATAAGGTTTCGCGAGGTTTGAACTCGCTCGGCCACCGTAGTGCTCACGCCGGAAAACTGCGGCCGTTTCCGGCCTCCCCGGCGGGGGAGAGGTGCTTTGAGCTGTCGGAAACCGAACTCGAACGTCCTAAGGTGGCTCTTTCGCGGAGCTGAGGCTCCAGCCCGGTGCTTCAGGTCTCCGACCCGCCCGGCAGACGATGCGGATGCTCGAGACCCTTCAGGGCCTGTAACCCCGAGCGTGGGTCGCCATGGCGACGCCGGCGGGGCTGGAGCGCTGGGTGCAGGACGAGCTGCACTCGGTACTGGGGCTAAGCGAGCGGCACGTGGCCCAGTTCCTGATCGGCACCGCGCAGCGCTGCACCTCAGCCGAAGAGTTCGTGCAGCGCCTGCGAGACACCGATACCCTGGACCTCAGCGGCCCGGCCCGGGACTTCGCGCTGAGACTCTGGAACAAGGTGTCTGGAGCGGGCTGGGCCCGCCGTGGGAGCGGCGGGAGAGGGGGTGGGGCTCTAGGTTATATTTCCAGGTGAGGCTGGGCTAACGGTCCATCCGGGAATTAAGTAATAGGCTCAGTTCACAGCATTTATCCTGTGTCCGCTGTCGCGCGGGTACTGTGCTAGGTACTGGACGTCCAACTCAGTGGAGAAGATCGAGGGGGGCTTAATGCGTTCGGTTAAGTGTTATAGAGCAATGTTTCTCGAACTTTAGCATGCATACCATTCATCCAGGGCCCTTGTTGAAGTGCAGATTCCGATTCTGTAGGTCTGGGATGGGATCTTAGTTTCTGCATTTCTAACGAATTGAACACGTTTCCAGGTGATGCTGGTGGTCCAAGGACCACACTTTGAATAGTGAGGCTGTAGAAAAGAGGTGTGGGAAGTGTTGTGGGAGCGTGGAAGGTGGGGATAGTGGTCAGGAAAAGCACGCCCAAAGATTCCCTGGAATTGTCAGGTAGAGAAGAGGGAAGGAGTGAGCTCCTGGAGGACAGGACTATATTTCTTTCTTTTTCTTTTTTTTAAGAAATTTTGTGGGAAATTGGGGGAGGGAACAGCGTTGGGGAATCGGGGAAGGGGAACAGACAAGTTGCTGTCCTTTTGTTCCTCAGTCTAGTTGTGGAGGACATCGCTTCACTGACCCATGTTGGTATTGTGATCATTGCACCCTTCCTGGTTGAGGTGGATTGGTCGCCGGCCATTGGACAGCGGCTCACAGCAGCTCACGCTGGCTGCTGGCCACTCACGGTAGCTTATGGCAGCCCACTGCAGCAGGGGCTGCAGCCTACGCCTTTACCGGTGACTCACAGCAGCCCAGCTCCAGATCAAGCTCTTGTTCACCCTCTTAGCTGTAGAGGGCAGGGTCACTGGTCCTCATGTGGGATCCGAACTGGTGGTCCTGCTGCTCAGAGCTCGCGCTCCCAAGCCAACTCTTAACCAACGAGCCACTCGGCCGGCCCAGGACCGTATTTCTTGTCTTTGTGTTCCTACCACCTAATAGAGTGCCTTACAGAACAAGTGCTCAGAAAGTTTATAATAAGAGTGAAAGTGTTCAGCATGTTCAGAGAATGGCATGTAGCTTGGGGTGGCTGTTCGATATGGTGCTTGGTGAGAGATGGGGTTAGAATGTAAGTGATATGAGGCTGGGGACTTTTATGTTAATCTGTCACCAGTGTATCCTGGAGTCTAGTACAGTGCCAGGGCTGTAACACGCCTCTGCGGAGCAATCCTTCTAGTGTTTGTCAGTCCTTATGTAGGACTGACTTAATCACTGGGAAGAGCACAGGCTGAGCAATTGAGAATTGGGTTTGGAAATGTAAACTCCGGGTGGCCAGTTAGCTCAGTTGGTTAGAGCGCAATCCTCATAACACCAAGGTTGCCGGTTCGATCCCCACACGGGCCACTGAGATGTGCCCTCCACAACTAGATTGAAACAACTTGGAGCTGATGGGTCCTGAAGGGACACACTGCTCCCCAATTAAAAAAAAAAGAAAAAAAAGAAAATGTAAACTCCACAAGGGCAGGGATTTTTCTCTTTTGTTTATACCTGTAGCTCTAGTCCCTAGCAAGTACCCGATGCCTGGGACAGGCTTCAATAAATGTTTGTTAAATGAATGACAGAAAGGAAGTTCAGAAGCTGAGAGGCCCCTTTTAGGCTATTGAACATGTCGTGAAGCCATGGGGAAGAGTGAAGGAAGGCTGGTTTCAGATCAAGTCATTCCTTCAATTGGGAACAGGGCAAAGTAGGTTGCTCCCCTCCCCTTCTCTGTTGACAGGTACCACGGAAGGCAGTGGTAGAAAAGCCAGCTCGGGCAGCCGAACGTGAGGCCCGAGCCCTGCTAGAGAAGAACCGATCTTATAAGTTGCTGGAAGACAGTGAGGAGAGCAGTGAGGAAACTGTGGGTAGGGCTGGGAGCAGTCTCCAGAAGAAGCGTAAAAAACGGAAACACCTCCGGAAGAAACACCAGGAGGAGGAGGAAGAAGAAGAGGAAGAGGTTTCTGAGAAAGGGAAGAGGAACAGAGGGTAGGTCAGAAGTAGGGTGAGAGAGGATGGGGCAGGTGGATGATAGGATGATAAACCTTCTGGATGCCCTTATTTAATTCTCTGGCTGGGCTTCAGGGAGAACAAACAGCAGACGGAAAAGCCAGAGTCGGAGGATGAGTGGGAGCGGACAGAGCGAGAGCGCCTTCAGGACCTGGAGGAACGTGATGCCTTCGCCGAGCGGGTTCGGCAGCGGGACAAGGATCGGACTCGCAATGTCCTGGAGCGGTCAGACAAGAAGGTGTGTAGGAACAGCACATTCTGTAATCCCCAGGAAGATCCCTGGGTCAAACTGAGGGTGGGCGTGATGCAGAGGTAGTGATCTCTGGGAAGACAGGGGATGCCTCCGGTGGTATTCTCACCTCTGGTGAGAGAACCCCTCAGGGTCCTTTGGCTACGGCAGCCCTTTGCCAGAGATTCCTCACCGAGAAGGTACATTTCTTTGTGCTAGGGAACATCCGAATGATCCTTATGATTCTGGAGGGGGGAAGGCTGTTGCTGTGGGGGCTTTGGCCTCATATCCCTCCTCTTTTGCTTTCTTCTCCTAGGCTTATGAAGAGGCTCAGAAGCGCCTCAAGATGGCTGAGGAAGACCGGAAAGCCATGGTGAGTCCCAGTGCCCAGGAAGCCAAGAGCAGAAGACAAAAGGAAAGACTTTCTGATGACATGGTTACGGGGAGGGAGAAAGGATACAAAGGAAGTGTGGTGGGGATGCTGATGGGGTGTCGGGTGTCTGAAGGAGGGGGCTTGGTTGACAGGAGCTGCTGAGGGTGGACTTATAGAGGGAAGGAAGCTACCCACAAGCTCTCCTTGACTCTTTTGGATCAAATCATACTGTATGCTAGTGAGAGAAATGTGAGATTTAACAAGATGTAATCAAAAGTTAGCTGAAAGGTCAAGGGGTTGGCTGGAGGGCAAAGGCAGGGCTGCTGTCCCACTGCCCAAGTTATGCTGACTATTCATCTTGGGCCCACCATGTCATAATATCTTCCTACCACCTAATCCCTCCATCCCCATGTGGCCTGTGATTTCCCTCTGGTTTCCTGGGTTGGTCTCATTGAACAGGAACAGAGCCCTTGTAATTGATGAACTGGACTTGTTCTGATGTGTCTGGGTAGAGTAGGCAATTCTCCAAAGGCCTGGTCTTCCCAAGTAAGGTCACACTTAGGTTTTCCAGAAGCATTTTAAGACTCTTGGTGTTCTAAGAATGGCCTAGTAGCTCAGGTCTCTAAGAATGGCTCAGGTCTCTACTGACCAATCCCTCTTATGTACCACCCCACAAAGTGACTGTGATCAGAAACCTCTGAGACAGCTCTCAGCACAGGCGTCGTGTTTTTTTTTTTTTTTGCCTGAATTTAACTTTTTTCTTTTTCAATTATGAAAACTTTCAAACAAATAGAAATTGAATGAATAATATAATGAAACCTCATACAGACTATTCGGATTCAAAAATTGCATGTGCTATATTTGCAATGTCTGTGTAAATGTGGGCTTTATTTTCTTTTGAACCATTTAAAAAGTTTTAGACACCATGGCATTTTATCCTATCACCATGTACCTCTTAAGAATAAAGACATTGTCCCCTGAAACTATTGTGCCATTGACACACCCAAGAAGATGAACAGTAATTCTCATGTATCAACCAAGAACCTGTCTCAGTCAAGTTCCCCGACTTCCCCCCAAAATGTCTTCAATAACTGCTCTTTCCAAACCAGAATTCAGTAGGGGCTCATGCATTGCGTGTGGTTGTTAGGGCTCTTAAGTTTGTTTCATTTCCTCTCTGTCTCCTCTGTACCATGTCCTACGTTCTGGACATACCTCATCCTTATCTTGTGGTTTTAGGTTCTTCTGTGCCCTGTGTTTCCTTTAAAGTGGAGATTGGGTCCAAAGTTTGTGCAGATTCAGAACAAACAGTTGTGGCAGCAACACTTCCTGATGGTGATACGCATTTCCTGTGGTTGCCATCAAGGGACATGCTGTCCAGTTGTATACCTGTTGCTGCAGATTTCCTTTCTGCCAACAGCCTGTCATCTAATGGTTTTAGCAAGCACTGCTGACCCTTTCCAAAATCAGTTATTTCATTAGGTATTGCAAAATGGTGATTTTGGGGGGTTCTGACATTCCTTCTTTATTTCTTGGCTAACGTTTTGGTATGAGGAAGTTTTCCTCAACAACTAGAAGTGTGCTACAATTCCTCAACAGGCAGGCCAAATGTTTCCTTCTAATGACTAATTTTCAGAGTAAGAAGTTAGGTATAAAAGTTACCTCACTGGTCACAAAAGTTTTTTTCCCCATTCTTTGTGTGTCATATTGTACTCATGAATTTTTTATTTTTTAGTATTTTACAATTGCATTTCATTCTCTTTTTTTAAAGATTTTATTGGGGAATTGGGGAAGGGAACAGTGTTGGGGAGTTGGGGAAGGGGAACTGCCAAGTTGTCCTTCAGTCTTAGTTGTGGAGGGCACAGCTAGCTCAGCTCCAAGTCCAGTTGCTATCCGGCCACCCATCGGCAGCTCTTGGCCGCTTAGCTCAAGGGGCCGAGTTCAGTCTTAGTTGCAGGTGGGCATACTAGCAACCTTGTTAGGAACACGTGCTCTCCAACTGAGCCACTTGGCCGGCCTCATTATTCTCCTTGAGGTACAATTGCCATGATTTTTTGCCCATTGTTTTTTTAACTCTTTTTTTTTTTTTTAATTGAGGAATTGGAGGAGGGGAACAGTATTGGGGAATTGTGGAGGGGGACCAGCCAAGTTGTTGTTCTTCAATCTTAGTTGAGGAGGGCGCCAGTCGCCATCTGACTGCCAGTCAGCAGCTTGTGGCCTCTAAGCTCAAGGTGCTGTGTTACAATCTTAGTTGTGGGTGGGCATAGCCACCATCCCATTCAGGAGTCGAACCAGCAGCCTTGTTGTTAAGAGCGCACGCTCTATCCACTGAGCCATCCGGGCAGCAGCTCAGCTCAAGGTGCCAAGTTCAGTCTTAGTTGTGGGTGGGCGCAGCCCACCATCAAACAGGCAGTCTTGTTAGGAGCACATGCTCTCACCAGCTGAGCCATCCTGTCACCTGTTGGCAGCTCAGCGGCAGCTCAGCTCGGGCGCAGCGTCACTGGCCCATGTGGGAATCGAACCGGCGGCCCTGTTGCTCAGAGCTCGCGCTCTTAAGCTAACTCTTAACCAACTGAGCCACTTGGCCGGCCCCTGCCCACTTTTTAAAAAGACATCCATTTGCCTCACCGCTTAGGCTGAAGCAGTATTTGATACTCAGATTAGGTCATGAGCATAAAGTCTATTTTAAGTCCTCACAGAACAAACAGGAAAAGCCAAGCACTTAAATAGAATTGGAGCCCCCAAGGGGAGGGCTTTGGCAGGGTTTTGCTACTGCAGGAGGGAAAGTTGTCTCGATCACAGGGAAGAGTCATGGCGAGAGCCAAGAAAGGCCTTAAGGATGTGGCCAGCCCTCTTCTGTCATCTACAGTGTCCTGAAAAGCATGTATCAAGGGAAACGTACCATGTATCATGGCACACTGGGGCAGGGGGTGGGGGTTAGCCCCAGAGAGCTCAGCATCCCGTTACATCTTGCCTCACAGAAACCCTCTGATGCTGTTCTGCCAGCCTTTTGTATATAGTTTATTTGTTTTCTTCCCCAAACTACAGTCATTGAGTTTAAGACCAGGGAGCATCTAACGGGCTGAATCTTAGCTACTGCTGGCACATTCAGTGATTTCCAGTGGTCTCAGTTGTTTGCAGTTTAAGACCTGTGCTTCTAAATGCTGGTATCAGTCCTTCTGTTTTCCCTCTTTTCACCAAGTTGAATAAAATAGTAAGATTAAAATATAAAATACCCAAATAATTGCCCTAATGTATTATACTGACAAAGATGGTGAAGCTGCTTCAGAGGACCATCCGGTGCACCCTGCTGCTGGAAGGATATGTGGGGTCACCGTGTGGCCTTCCGAGAGGCCCGATTGGGGGCACACCATTAGTCGGGTGTGGCAGAGGGGAGGTAGAGGTCACCTCTTCAAGCTCTCATGCTGGTCTGTCAGTGAGTTTGTCATGCTTACGGGTAGGTAGGGAAAGGGGCTACTGTCCCAGCAAGATGAGGTTTTGACTGCCCGTGCTAACCCAGGTCCCTGAGCTGCGGAAGAAATCCCGCCGAGAGTACCTGGCTAAGCGGGAGCGGGAGAAGCTTGAGGACCTGGAGGCCGAGCTGGCAGACGAGGAATTCCTGTTTGGGGATGTGGAGCTGAGCCGCCATGAGCAGCGGGAGCTCAAGTATAAGCGGCGAGTGCGGGATTTGGCCCGGGAGTACCGGGCGGCTGGGGAGCAGGAGAAGCTGGAGGCCACCAATCGCTACCACATGCCAGAGGAGACCCGAGGACAGGTGAGGCAGAGGGGTGTCTGCTTCAGCTCTGGTCCCAAGCCGAGGGGAGGGCAGTTGTCGACATGTGGCTGGCCCCTTTCTTGTCCCCTTTCCCAGTGGGCGAGGGGATTGGGCAGACAGAGCAGCCTCTGTCCTCATGTGCCCTTCTCTCCATAGCCAGCACGAGCTGTGGATCTAGTGGAGGAGGAATCAGGCGCCCCTGGGGAGGAGCAGCGGCGCTGGGAGGAGGCCCGGCTGGGGGCTGCCTCCCTGAAGTTTGGGGCCCGAGATGCCGCCTCCCAAGAGCCCAAGTATCAGCTGGTGCTGGAGGAAGAGGAGACCATCGAGTTTGTCCGGGCCGCTCAGCTCCAGGGTGACGAGGTGAGAGGGAGAGCGTGGGTACGTTCTGAGGGGGGTGGGCAGCTGGCCTTGATGCTCATGCCCCTCTTTGTCCTTCTTAGGAGCCGTCAACTCCCACCGTCCCCACCCAGGCCCAGCAGAAGGAGTCCATCCAGGCCGTCCGCCGCAGCCTCCCCGTGTTCCCATTTCGCGAGGACCTCCTGGCTGCTATTGCTACTCATCAGGTCCTCATCATCGAGGGCGAAACAGGCTCAGGGAAGACCACCCAGATCCCACAGTATCTCTTTGAGGAGGTACGGCACCCCCACCCTCCGGGATACCGGGTACTGCCCATGGACGAGCACAGTTCTGTCAGAGCTCCTTTTAGCTGGTATTTTCAGTAGTCACTCATCTTCATTTTAGTTTTGTCTTTTCCACTAAATGGTGCGGTTTTTGAGAATGTGGACCATATCCTTTTCACGTTTCTATTCTCACTTCCTGCCACAGTGTAGCCTGGTAGCCATTCAGTATGTTCATATTGGAAAGGAAGCTTGGACAGATAGATGGTGGGGTGTATGGGAACATGGACCCCATACTTCAGTACAGCTCGGCTTCTGCTCCTCTCCAGGGTCCAAAAGCAAGGAGTGAAAGGACTTGTTTTCCTGTTTTTTCAACCTTACTTTCTCCCCCATTGCTTCTGGGTCTGCCCCACCTGGTCTGTCCTTTCCCAGCTCAAACCTAGCTGCGCCCTGAACTTAACTCCCCAAAGGGCTAGGACTGCCAGGGCCAGGTAAGCACCCTTTTGAGGGCCCTGGGTCTGCCATCCTGTTTACCCATGTCTGGGTTTCAGCTTCTGTCCGTTCCCTCCTTCCCCCCTTCTTTCTCTGAATTGTCCTGGGCCCCAGGGCCATATTTAGCAAAAGGAAAACCTTCTTTCTCCTTGTCAATTCAGGGTTATACAAAGAAGGGTATGAAGATTGCCTGCACTCAGCCCAGGAGAGTGGCAGCCATGAGTGTGGCTGCCCGAGTGGCCCGGGAGATGGATGTGAAGCTCGGCAATGAGGTGAGATCCATGGGGACTGAGGGGCGAGGGGAGCCCCAAGGGTCTGGGAGTCGGCCACATTGCCCTCGGGGCCCCACACTGCACTCCTTCAGGGAGCAGCAGCCCACTTTGCATCGCTGATGGCCCCCTTGACAGGTTGGCTACAGCATCCGCTTTGAGGACTGCACATCAGAGCGAACTGTCCTCCGCTACATGACAGATGGCATGCTTCTCCGGGAGTTCCTCTCTGAGCCTGACCTTGCGAGTTACCGGTGTGCACAGGGTCCTGCCTCCCAGGGGAGAACCAGCCACCTTCTCTTCCCCCCGGTTTGCTGCCTTCCTCCCCCCGTGCCTTCCTGTGTCCCCTTTCATCTCTGGCCTTCCTCTCCTTTCCTCCCACCCAGTCAGTTTGGCCATTGTCTTCTGATTAATCCACCAGTTCTTGAGCTTATGGTTCCGGCCGTCCTTCCATGTGCCATAGAGATGGGACTGGAGGGTAGAAGATACTGCAGAGAAAGCCCCTCCCTCCCTTTCCAATTGTAGCCAGACTTTAGAAAACAACCAGGGTGGTGGGGTGGTGAGATAGGGACTTGACAAGCCATGTGAGGACCACTCGAAGAAATTTAGAATGTCCAGCTTAGAGGGGAGGAACTCAGGGGAGACATCCTGGTTCCCTCTAGATATGCGAAGCACTGTTACATCAAAAAGGGATCAGACTTGTTTTATGTGACCCCAGAGAGCACATCTAGGAACCACGGGAGAGGTAATGGGGGGACGAATTTCAGCTCACTATCAAGAAACCATAGAGGGGCAGAGGTGACAGGGGCTGTCAGAGTGGCTGTACTCTGGTGGCGTGGTCTGTGACTAGTGAGTCCTCCATGCTGGCACTGACCAGGCAGGGGTTGGTGATGAGCATGTGGTATTGAAGAAAGAAGGCATCATGCATGGCGTGGGTGGGATCAGGCTGGCTGAGCAGTATGTACCTTTGCAGCTCGTAAGGGGCTATGAATTTCTGGCCCTAGAAGATCACAGTGCAGCAATAGGACAAATATAATTTGATCTTTCACATCCCTTCCAAAACTCTCTGAGAACCTGTGGAAGGCTAGTCAATGTGAGAGTGTTTGGGGTGTGGGACTTCCCATCAATCCCAGCATGAATCGGCTGGGGACTTCCCCATCATGGTCAGGGTTAGGCACAAAGGGTTCAGGTGCAGGGTGAGCTCCTCCAGGCTTGGCTGCCACCCAGAAATCCAAAGACTAGAGCAAGGAGAAAGAAGATGGCACACATACGGCTGAGCTAGGAGGAGACCGAGAAGCCTGCAGAGTCCGCCTAGGTTGGGACAGAAAGGCTTACCCAGCCCTCTCTTCAGAAGCAACAGGAGGGCCAGCAGGGTGTGCAGCAACCCTCAGGAGCTTGGGTGCTTCCAGGCTGCTCGGACATGATGGCACAGGTCCATCTGTTCCTCCCCAGCCAGCCTGGTGCATCCAGCCTTCTTGAAAGAGGCCTTTCTGTCACATTATCCTCTTTAAAACAGATCCCTTCCTTCTGCTGACTTTAGCAGACTCGACTCTGACCCAGAGGGGATGTTTGACTTGTCATGGCCTCAACTTACAGCCTCCAGATCTTGGCTGCTGTTGTCTGCCTAAGCTGAAATAGGCTGCAAGCCATGGGCCCTGGTCTTCTCCAACAGGTCTCCTCTCTGTTGGTCTTACTTAACGGGTGATTGGCTTCTCCTGGAGTCCCCTCCTCCTGCATTTACCCTTGGGTTCTTTGCCTCCATCTGTCCCTTCATCCAGGGAACCCTAGTGTCCACTCCTGTACTGCCCAGTTCTCACTGCTCCCCGTTCCTTCTCCAGCGTGGTGATGGTGGATGAGGCTCATGAACGGACCCTCCACACAGACATTCTCTTTGGATTGATCAAAGACGTTGCTCGCTTCCGACCTGAGCTCAAGGTCCTGGTGGCTTCAGCCACCCTGGACACTGCCCGCTTTTCCACCTTCTTTGATGACGCCCCTGTCTTCCGAATCCCTGGACGCAGGTTTCCAGTTGACATCTTCTATACCAAGGTGCCCTCTCGGAGGATGGGCTTAGGTGTGAAGCATGAAGCTGGGGGAGGTTGTCCCAAAGACAGAAGGGCAGAACGGAGAGTCCAGAGGGGAACTGGGATAAAGTGTTTAGAGCTGGGAGAGGGAAGAGGCTTGCCTAAGCGAGTGGCTTTCCTGGGACCCCTCTTATTCCCCCCGCAGGCTCCAGAGGCTGACTACCTGGAAGCCTGTGTAGTGTCTGTGCTACAGATCCATGTGACCCAGCCTCCTGGGGATATCCTGGTGTTCCTGACAGGACAGGTGAGCGACGTGGGGTAAGAGGGTGATGTGTATACCCAGGGGAAGGTGAGGCTGGCAGGGCAGCCTTCTGTGACTCTCCCCACCCATGCTGCTCTCCCCACCCCAAATGAAGGAGGAGATTGAGGCTGCCTGCGAGATGCTTCAGGATCGCTGCCGTCGCCTGGGTTCTAAGATCAGGGAGCTGCTGGTGCTACCCATTTATGCCAACCTGCCTTCTGACATGCAGGCTCGAATCTTTCAGCCCACACCCCCTGGGGCACGGAAGGTAAGCTGGAGAAACGTACATTCCTCACCCTGTAGTTCACACAACTAGCAGGGAATAGAGAATGTGCCTTCTCTGAGCAAGGTGTACCCTAGGCACTGCTGCAGTGCAGAGCTGAGCAGCAGTCAGTCCCTCACCCCCAGAGAGTGGATAAGGCAGCCAAATGCGTGACCCGGAAGTAACCCTGTGGAGATGCAGAGAAGGGGAACCTGTGGTGTGCTGGCAGGTGGGGTTGATCTGCACCTTTAAGAAAAATGACGGAGGAAGGCCTACGGTGTGTTTGAGGTCAGAGTGGAAAGTTTAGTGGAAGGCTCATGTGGGGAAGCAGTGGGAGACAGGCTAACACCAATTTTGGACTGAGATTAGGGAGGGCCTTTGATGGCAGGTGCAAGAGTTAGGACTTCAGATGATTGAATGACAATCAAAGGATTTTGAGCAAAGATGTAACTTTCATTCAACAGATATTTAACAGGTTCCTCCTACGTGCCAGGTACACGTCTAGGGGATGGGGATACAGTGATGAACAAAACAAAATCCCTAGCCTCATAGAGCTTACTGTCTAGTGTTAATTAGGAGACAGTGGACATTGCATACATAATGTCAATTTGTGACCAAGGCCGTGAAGAGATAGATACAGTGCAGCATAGGAAGAAGATAGAGACTGACTCGGGGGTGAGGCTGAGAAAAGGCAGGACGTTCTTTTCCTTGGTGTGTAGGGAAGGGAAGGCCTCTCCCTTTTGGATAAAGTGAAAGTGAAGCTGAGGCCTGAAGTGGGTAAGGGAGGGAGCCAGGCTGGTGTCCTGGAGGAGTGCGTCCAGCAGAGAGGCAGCTGTTGCACAGGAACGAGTGAGGAGTGCGCTGCACGCTGTGCACTGTGCCTGGCCAGCAAGCGGGAGTGGAGCATGGGAGCTAGGAGGTGAGCTCCTACAGGAAGCCAGGGGCTAAAGGACTCAGTGCTCCAAGGGACTTGGATGTAATTCTCAGGTAGGATGGGAAGCCATTGGAGGATGGGGGAGTGATATGACAGGTGTACATTTTAAAAGAGTCATCTAGATGCCAAGTAACTGGGCCCAGGAGTAGAAGCAGGGAAACTCATTAGGAGGCTGTCTCAGGCAGTAATGTGTGAGAGTGAATATGAAAGTGCTGGTGGGACAGTTAGAGGCAGAAACTGGACACCTTCATCTTCCATCTCAGAGAAAAACCATAAGTTCTCTTCTCCATTTCCTTTCCACATTGTGCCTCTGCTGACCTCCACTTCTCCCTCACCCTCCTACTGGCCTTGTCCCCTTCTCCTGACTTTGGACACTAATCCCCTCTGCTCCTGCCCCTTATCTGCCCCCACTCCTCTATTCTGAATCTTCCAGAATTACTTTTTCCAGGTAACTCGGTGGGTGGGGTCTCTGAGTGACCCCTTGTTCTCTCACTCAGGTGGTTGTGGCAACAAACATCGCCGAGACTTCGCTCACCATCGAGGGCATCATTTACGTGCTGGATCCAGGGTTCTGTAAGCAGAAGAGCTACAACCCCCGCACGGGCATGGAGTCGCTCACAGTCACACCCTGCAGCAAGGTCAGCCGGGCTGTGGGGGAGCGAGTGTTGAGCAGGCCTACAGGAAGGTCCTGCTCAGAAGCCTGTGGGGCTTCTTGGAGGATGGGGAGAAAGCAGGCCACATCCTCCAGATTTCTTGCATAAGAAATACTACCCTTTCTCTTTTTCCTCGCCCAGCTGTCAGCTAGCCTGTCTCCTTTCTTTCCAGGCCTCAGCCAATCAGCGAGCTGGTCGGGCGGGCCGGGTCGCTGCAGGGAAGTGCTTCCGCCTGTATACGGCCTGGGCCTATCAGCACGAGCTGGAGGAAACCACGGTTCCAGAGATCCAGAGGACCAGCCTGGGCAATGTTGTGTTGCTGCTTAAGAGCTTAGGTGATGGGGTCCCCAGTACTCCTGAGAGGAGGGAGGTGGGGCTGGAGTCACTGGTCCTTGTGAAGGGACTCTGTGGGACCCCTCACATGTCTCTGCAGGGATCCATGATCTCATGCACTTTGATTTCCTGGACCCTCCACCGTACGAGACCCTGCTGCTGGCTTTGGAGCAGCTGTATGCTCTGGGAGCCCTTAACCACCTTGGGGAGCTCACCACGGTAGGTGGGAGGGCAGTGGGCTGGGGCAGGATAGAGGATTTGGGGTGACCCCTCGAGTGGTGGAGGGACACCTGAGGGAGGACTGGCCTCAACTCTCTTTCCTCTCCTTAGTCTGGTCGAAAGATGGCAGAGCTGCCGGTGGACCCCATGCTATCTAAAATGATCTTGGCTTCTGAGAAGTAAGCCCCCAATTCCTGCCCGGCCCCCAGCCCACAAACTGGCCATGCCTCCTCTCGTGTCTGGGGCCATCCTTGTTATCTTGCTGTTTTTCTCTCTACCACATTATTTTTTAACAAGTAACAAGTTATTAGAGAACTCTCGCTGTGCCGTTTGAGGCCCATGATGGTCAGTAAGATACCCTGCTGTCCTTGATCATGAAATCAAATGGGTAAGATTGACAAACATGGAAAATTTGGGGGCATGAACGGGAAGTGGAAGACTTTCCATCTGTAAAGAGTGCTGAGCGAGGGCTGCTATGGGACTTCCTTGTCCCTAAGGTTTCAGACTGGGACATTTAGACGTAGTTGTGGAGGGACCACCTTTAAATGCCATGGTTGAGATCAGAGGTCATTACGTGAACTTAGAGGAGGTGCTGTCTTTCCTGATGCACAGAATGCAAACCTTCCTACTGCAGAACCCTCAGAGCTCTCGTCCTTTCCTCTGTGGATATGCCTGCTCTGTAACTGTCCTCTACAGCCCCCGCCGCCTTAACCCCTGTGCTGCTGCCGCTGCCACCAAATCTATCCACTCTCTGATCTGCAGCCATTATCCTAATCAGCAGTCCCCACATGAGGACACATCTATCACAAAGTGATCACTTTTTCCCCAGTCCCCACATGAGGACACATCTATCACAAAGTGATCACTTTTTCCCCAGTTTGTGTCTTCCTTTGAACTCTCAGACTTTTTCCCTTCCTGCCTCAGGTACAGCTGTTCAGAGGAGATCTTGACAGTGGCTGCCATGCTGTCTGTCAACAACTCCATCTTCTACCGACCCAAGGACAAGGTCGTCCATGCGGACAATGCCCGTGTCAACTTCTTCCTCCCTGGTGGGGACCACTTGGTTCTGCTGAACGTTTATACACAGGTCACTGGGCTTGGGTGAGTGGGAATGGGGGAGATATGGGAGACTCTGGTCCTGCTGTATACTTAACTCCCCCTCCCAACCCTCTTCACAGTGGGCTGAGAGTGGTTATTCTTCCCAGTGGTGCTATGAGAACTTTGTCCAGTTCAGATCAATGCGCCGAGCCCGGGATGTGCGGGAACAGCTGGAAGGGCTCTTGGAACGCGTGGAAGTTGGTCTCAGTTCCTGCCAGGGGGACTATATCCGTGTACGCAAGGTCAGCATTTCTTTAGTCTACTGCTGTCCACCCAGTGTCTCCCAAGAAGCACGTTTCCCTCTGGGGCCTGTGGCAACCCCTCCAGCCTGAGATTGTACCTTCGTCCCCTGAACTTTCTTCCCAGACCACTGTGGGTTCTTCATCCCTCGCCTTTCTAGTCCTCCAGAAGCCTGAACTGAAGGAAAGGTAGCAAGTGCTGAGAGCCCCGGCTGTCTGGCTTTCCCATTGACTTTCTTTCCTGCCTGCTCCATAGGCCATCACTGCTGGCTACTTTTACCACACAGCACGGCTGACTCGGAGTGGCTATCGCACAGTGAAGCAGCAGCAGACAGTGTTCATTCATCCCAACTCCTCCCTCTTTGAGGAACAGCCACGCTGGCTGCTGTACCATGAACTTGTCTTGACCACCAAGGAGTTCATGAGACAGGTGAGGGGCCATCCCCCACCCAGGCAGGTGGAGATTGAAGGGGTGGGTGGTGTCCTAGCAAGCTAAAACCCCAGGGTTCAAGTTGCTGGGACTGGCAGAGAAACACGAAAACACATTGGTTTAAGGCAGGACAAAACAAAGACATTCTAATAGCTATCTTGGCATCTCCTAACATCTGAGGATTGTATATTCATTCAGTGACTATTTGAATGCCTATTGTCTCGGTGTTTGAGGTGCTGGGGTGATAATGCTGAACAGAGCCGATATAGTCTCCCGAGTGTACGTTAGTCTTTATGTTCAGCTTTTTTTTAGGGATAGCCTAGTTGGGACCCTGAATAACATATAGAGGTATGACAGCCCTGGGGTACGTAGTACGAGAGCCCTACCCCTTCTCCCCAGCCCTGTAGTCAAAGGGGGAAAAGGAGACTATTTTGATCACACACACATTCTAGACTGGAAAGACGGGAACCCTACTGATTTTTTCCCTACCCTTCTAGGTATTGGAGATTGAGAGCAGTTGGCTTCTGGAGGTGGCTCCCCACTATTATAAAGCCAAAGAACTAGAAGATCCCCATGCTAAGAAAATGCCCAAAAAAACAGGCAAGACACGAGAAGAGCTAGGGTAAAAAGAAGGGGCTATAGCTAGAACCCAACACCAGCTCCTTTTCCTTCTGTACATTATTTAATATTAATTAATAAAAATGTTTTTTGAATAAAGCTGTGGGAACTTTTGGAATCCAGAGAAGGTGACATGGAAATTCGATCTCATATTTTCACTTAGACTTTATTATTTACAAGTTTAATTATACAGCAGCTTTCCACAGCATGAGATGGAAAGGAAGGAAGGAAGGAGAGAGAAGAGGGGAGGAAGCTGGCCGGAGATTCTTGGCTGCTTCTACCTCCTCCTCTTGTGCGTAGCAAAGTCTTCAGTGCTGCTCCCACCCCAGATCCTGATCAGGCCTTGGGACACAAGTGTAAGTTGGGTTCTGGCTCTGAGAGCCCCAGAGTCACTAGGGCTCCCACAAGGAGCTTCTTCACAGGCGTTGGGGGTGAGTGTGAAGGCATCAGCTGCAGAGAGAAAGGTTACTGCCAGTTAGCAGGATGTGCTGCCCCTTCACACCGCACCACCCATCCCTAGGACTCACTTTGTCTAGGCGATGGCGACAAATGAGGCCACTGGAATTCAGGTGGAAGGTGGAATAGGCGTCATAGGTCCTGGTGAAGGAAGAGACTTACCAGGGGAGAAGGCGACTAGTCTCAAAGTTTAACTTAAACACTTGCTTAAACTAGTAGTTCCTTAACTTTGCTACATATTAAATCACCTGGGGAACTTTGAAAAATCCTGATGCCCAGGCTGCACCCTGTCCCAATTAAATCAGAATATCTGGCATCAATATCTTTAAAAGATCCTCAGATGATTCCACTGCGCAGCAAAGTTTGTGAACTGCTGTTTTGGAGGGAGCCTAACAATTTCTTGGGATTCTACTCTACCAGAAATTTACCAGATGCTTTACCTAAGGTTGTGAGGCTCAACTTAAGAGACAGGAATTTTCATTTGTTCAATAAGTATTTGAATACCTACTACGTGCCAGGTAACATACATGAAGAAGCTGAGTTCAGAGCTTTCCTAATATATTCCCAGTCCCTATTTTTGCTACATTGAAGTATATTAAAACAAGGAGCCTGCAGTCAAGTAAGGCAGATGAAGGACTGTCTGGGAGACTAGACCGTCAATCCTAAAACTGTATGATTAGGAAACTAACTGTAGTGTGGGTCCTTCTTACCGGTAAAGTTCTTCCTTGTCACGCTTGTAGAAACGCAGAAAGAGCATGTGGATGGGCAGCCCCACAAGCCGCCAGCGGGCTTGCAGGGTCCAGTTCTCAGGGTGGCGGGTCAGCTGTAGAACCTCCAACCGAAGTTGTGCAAAATAGTTCCAGGCCAGAAAGCGGCAGAGGGTCAGTGACAGAATATACAATGTCCGGCCCCTGTGAAGAAGGGATGGGAAAGAAATCTCACGATGGCAGAATCAGAAAACCAAACTGGCCTCATTATCTGAGGAATGGGGAACAATTGTAGATAAGCAGCCTAGGACCTCCTTTAGGATGAGAAAAGGATCAAGTATATACACTGGGTCCTTTTTCTCCCCATGGCCCACCCATGCCAGGATTCTCACTTGGTACGTATGTTCAGGATCTCATTGATGAATTCCACATCCGATGAGTATAGAGTATAGTCATGGGAGTGAAGGAAGAGATTGGGGAGCTAGGTGGAAAAAGAAGGCATCAGCCCAGTGGGAAAGAAAAGATGATCCTATATCTCAGTTTCCTATTTTCAGTGCTTCCTTATCCCCTCTGAGTGAAAAGTCATCTCCGGGCCGTTTAACTTCCCTTAACCCAAACTGAGGAGAATCTTTTCCTTGGGAAATGTCTGTAACGTATTACTGTGCTTGCCTTGTAGTTCCAAGAAAGAATCCAGTTGACTAACCCTCTACGTCCAAGTATTACCTACATTCCTTTCCATTGTGGATGAAGATCACTTTCAAACTAACTTACCTCTTGTCTCAGTCTCTCATACATGACAGCCAGGTGCTCCTCCATACTTGGATCTCCTGATGGAGTGGTAGGGGAAGGGCGGGAGGTCCCAGGGGCTTGGAAAGGTATCAAAGCCCCAGGATACGGGCAGGGAGGTCCCTCAAATAGGCTCCTGAGCCCATCCAGGCAGCCGCTATGCAACTCAGGTCCTGGTCCCTCCTCCCCCTTTCCTGGAGGGAGAACTACCCATGGTGAGCTGAGGGCCAGGACCTGAGGGAGAGGTAGTGGGAGAGCTTTGGGAAGCAGCCTGGTGGGAGGGTGTGGGGATCGGGGAGACCAAAAAAGAGAAGTTGAATTAGTAGCAGTTGTGGAGTTGGGCCAGAGGGGTGGGAATGGCAGGGCCCATGGAGAAAGCTGGTCCTAAGGAGGAAGAACAAAAGGGAAAAAGATAAGAATCTAGCAGCCTAATGCCCCTTCATCCAAACTGTGCCCCTTAACACGCTTGTAATCCCATCTGCTCCTCCAAACAGAAAAGATGGAATTACTAGAGGAAAATGGGATGGATTCACCTCTATCTCCTGGAGGAAACAGTTTCCTATGACAAGCACCTCCCCAAAACATTAGCAAATACCTTTACATTTGTTTAAGACTCCAACACTGTTTGGGGGCAGTTCGACCTCTCTTATAGCAAGGATCATATACATGTTTGAAGAATGAACAAATGAATGAAAAACAAGTTTTGTTGCACTGTGGATGAAATGGTGTGGCCGGTAACAACTCCACAATCAAGTGTGTGAAGCAGATATTGTACAAAGAAAAAAACATCCAACTGGAATAGGAGACATTTGTTTGGGTATGGAGTCTATCATGTATCCTTAGGCACTCTCATTCCCTATGCCTCAGTTTCCATTAAATGTCCTCTTATAAACGAGGATGACGAAGCCACATTCAGTTATGAGGATTATGTAAGACAATAAAAGTAATAAAACTTCGCGACCTATAAAGTAGTATATAAATAAATGGAAGCTATTATCATTTTGGGTCCCATCGACACAAGCCCAGGAGACTTAAAGGCTGGACTTCACTCTCCCTGGTTTACCGACGTGGAAACGGCGAGGAGGAGGTCACCCAGTCAGGCCTGACCCGAGTCCCTCCGCTTCCCCAGGAACCCCCGGGGGTGTTACTCCCGGGAAGGCGAGCAGGCCGCGTGGGTACCTCTGTCCTGGACTGTATCCCAGAGGCGCCGACTCCGCAGGGGGCGTGGCCATCTTGCCAGCCAGGGCGCAGGGGCCCGAACCCGGTCCACCCGGGCCGGCCTTCCTGCCAGGACCGCTATCCGGGGTCAAGGTGCGCGGGCTGCACAGCGCGCCCGCAGGTCTGTCTGGTCGGGGCTGGGGAACTCCAGGGTGGCGCCGCGGCCAGGCTGCGAACCTCTCCACCCCCTGCCCTTCAAATCACCTCCAGGCATAGGTAACCGCGGAGTCGCGGGCGACGTGCGGATGCGCCCCATCGCCCGACCTCCAATCCCGCCTGCCTACCCTAGACCCGGGAGAAAGGACAGCCGTGCACGCCAGGGCTGGCAGGGCCACCCACTTGGTCGCCGCGACCCCGAGCCCCTCGGAGCGCCACCTGGCACAGGTAAGAAGGGGCGGTGGGACGTCACCGCGCCTGCGCGGAAAGGGGCGCACGCTCCGCCCCACGCACCGGCTACGAGGAGGGTCTCTCCCCGCCCCCTCTTCCCCTCTGCTCTCACCTGGGGGTGAGCTTGGTAGGCCCGGAGGCAGGGGGCAAGACGCTGGGCCGCCCCCCTGCTAGGCTGGTACATGATCTTCCGGGAGTGGAGAAAGCGCCTCCTGAGTGCGGCCTTCGGCCTCCTCACGGGGTGAGCGCGCCCCAGAGCCGGCTTCTTGAAGGGGAAAGGAGGGGCGGGTGAGGGACTGAGAGGAGGGAAACGGAGATGTTGCGCGCTTGCGCACTGCGGCGGACTCCAAGGAGGCGCTGAGCCGCCGGTCTGTAGCAAGTGCGCCTGCGCTCCCTAGATCGGAGGCTACCATAGAGCGCCTGCGCAGTAAATTAGCGGTCGCGAACACTGCACCCGCACCGGGGACGCTTGCGCAAAAAGCTGGGCGAGGATGGGGGTGAGCTGGGTGCAAGGAGAGTGGGGAGAGATTGAAACAACAGTTAAGTTTCTCAGTAGCTCTCGTGATAAAAATAAATACTTTATTGCTCTGGTTAAAAATAAGATACAAATGATTTGGCGCTGAATAAGAAAGCCTGTGGAATGAATGAATGTATGAATGAATACATCTATTATGAGGGCGGGCTTTGGCTACTCCTGTTCAGTGAGAAATAATACTGACTTTGAAGGTGTGACGGCGGTTGCGGTCACCAAGGCCTGGTGCTGCGACGTTCCTGCAAGTTTCGAATGAACCTGGCGTTGAACATGTCCCCAGCCATTGTCCAGTACTGGGTTGGTGGGGCCTGTGCCTGTGAAGGAACTGTGTGCATGGGTTCCTCCCCATACCCATCCTGTGACAAGACCTGCTCCTCACTGGCAGACCTGGTAGGTAGGAGGTAGATGGAGAGTGGGTTATATAGAGGTACTGAAGTGACAATTAAAATCAGACTCTTCCAGGTCTATCTGGCTCTTACATAGCAGAGGATACATGATAGGGTATGAGGCTGGAACCATAAGCACTATGTCCAAACTTGAAACCCCTCAGACAGTGCTGAAGGGAAGTACCAGAATTAAACCAACGGGAAAGGGGCTTGTAGGATGTTAGGTAGAAGAATTTGGGGGAGGAGCTGGCGTCCAGTTTGGAAAACAAGATTTCAGAGGAAGGAGCTGAGAGTGATGTTAGGAAAGGAGACAGACAGAGGCAGTGGGCGGCTGGTTGGGGATAAGTGTGGCCTCACCTATTCTCTGTTTCCTGTTCCCCCTGCTTCCATTCTTGTTTGTCTGTGGAAATACCAGGCATGTGCATGGGAAAGCCGGAGTAGTGAATATGGCCTACTTGATTTGAGGGTAAGGAGGGATGAATACTTACCTGCACTGGGGGATGAGGAATTCAACCCCCCATGGCGGCTGTAGCAGCAGCTTTGGGCTACCAGCCCTGGGGGACTCCCCCTGTAGAAGAAATGGGAGATGATGGGGAAGAGGCTATAGGATGAAAGATGAGTGGGTATGGAGGAATCAGAGGAGGGATAAAAGGAGACAGCACAGGAACACAGAGAAGAGTAGTTATCCTTTCTATGGAATTTTAATCTAAGCTGTGCCCCAGAAAAGGGGAGGGAAGTTCATTTTATACCCCCAAAGATTTTCTGGAGCTATCCTGATTTGTTGCTGTATTATTTCTAGTTGGGGCAATGTGTTAAAAGTAAAGCTAAATGTGATGCAAATCATCTCATAAAAACAGACTCACATATAGGCTAAGCAAATTTGTTGGACCAGGTGCCCTGATGTTTGGTTTGGAAAACATGGTCATCTTAATTGTAGGGAGTAGCAAAGCTGAATTTAGGAGGAAAAGGAAGGAAGCCTTTGAAGAGATGTGACAGACTGTGTTGGGCCCTCAATTGCGGTAAGGGATTGTGTTGAGAAAGGTCCAAGGGGAGAGAGGGAGAGGGAGAGGGGAGGGAGGGGGAGAAGGGGAGAGGGGGAGGGTGAGAGGGAGAGAGAGTGTGTGTGTGTTGTGGGGGGGAGAGAGGAGGGGAGGGAGAGGGGAAGGGCAGGAAATCAGAGTGGGAAGAGGAATCCAGGGAACAATTGGGAGATTGTTATCAGGATGCAGTTAGTGGATTGCAGGGATATCGGTAAATCTCCACATCTCAGCAAGGGCTGGCCTGGGGTAAAGGGTGGAAGTCACTGGGGAGAGCTGGAGGTTTCCGGAGGGAATGGGAAAGTAGATACAGAAGCCTACACAGAGGACCAGCGCCATGAGAGGAGACAGAATCCGCAGAAGATCCAGCAATGAAGTGGGGATGGGCAGACAGACACCAGATCCTGCAAGGGGAGCTCTGGGACTCCTTGCTGGAACATCTGCAGGTCTCAGCAGTGAGGAAGATGAGAGGGACAGACGTCCCTAGATCCCAGGAAAAAAGCGGTGACACACAAATAAGGCTGAGACCTTAAGTTCGTTTTTTTTGGCTGTTTTTTTCATTGAAAATGTCCATTTAAAAAACACAAAGGAATTCACACTTTATTCAGACAACACTGAGAGGGAAAAGGAAAAGGGGAATGAGTCTGGAGAAAGGGAGATCCTGCTCCCAAGGATTTGGGGGAACACAGTGGGGTACCTGATCTACCATACTCTCAGAGGGTAGGGAGGGGGAAGGATGTTTTATACCCTGGATATGGAGCAGGGAAAAAGGTTCTTGCTATGGAGAAAAGAAGAATGGAAGGTCAGAGAAGGGTTCCCCATCATCTCAAGACAATCTCACAAGACAGGAATACATCAGCATCTAGCTACTGGGGAGGGATGGATGCGAGGGAGTTCTGGGAGCTAACAGATCCTTGAGACTCAGGCTTATCTCCTGAAACATGGCTAAGAGTGATCCCAGGGTGCTTGCTGGGATCTACTGCCAAGAAAAAAACTCCCTCACAGAATCTAGGTCTGGGGGAAGTGGTGGTGTCTTTAGACCCCCAAAGCAGACATTAGCTCGGGTTCCCTGACACACATACACAAAACATGTAATGAAGAGCTTGGCAATGTTGAGTGGATCCCTTTAAGGAGCTGGTAAGTCCCTGTCCTACTTGACTGCTCTGAAGCAGAGCTCATTGGCTGGCGTCAGCAGGCTGAAAGTAAGTGTGGTAGGTAGCACAAAGCCGTATTAGGGCCACTAGTAGACACTGTAGAGCAAATATGGGATTCACTCCATGGACAAGACTCCTTAAAAGGCTTCCCTGGCAGAGGAGGCCCTTGGACCTTCCATGGTATTCCAGAGTCTGACAGCAAGCCAGTGTGTGCTTCTCTGGATACTTAGTATGAGCTACCCAACCATGGGGTCTGGCAGCGATTCAGGCTGTCTGTGGGAGTGTTCAGAGACCAAGTTAGGAGAGAAGGGATGCTTTCTATGGCATGAAAAGCCACAGGGTATTAGGCCATCTGAGACCCTGACAACCTAGTTGTCCGAAAAGGGCAAGAGGGAATTCAATGTGCTCTGTCAGGTTCCACTAGATCCAGTGGGATGCAATGGAAGAGTGGGTCTGGGGTTCTCGAGGGGAGGGGTCTCTGCCCACCCAGGGTCTCCCAGGGAGGGGAGGGGGTTAGCTGTCTGTCAGTATCGACTGTCATCAGAGCGGGGAAGGGAACTGTGGAAGGATGTTATGGATAGGAGGCAGGGAGAGGGAAAAGGGGGGAAGAGAAAAACAGAAGTCAGAGGTGAAGAGAAAGCTAGGGAGAGAAATACAAGAGATACCCACTCCGCCTGCTTGATGGGCTCCTGCCACACAAGGCACTGACATGGCATCAGTGGCTTCCCAAACTGTGTCAGAGACACTGCCCTTTCCCAGCAAGTATTATACCATGATTTCCCTCCAGGCTTAGTTCCCCCCACCCATGGATCTGGATTCTTCCTACCTTTCCTCCCAATTCTCACTATAAAACTAGGGTCCCTAGACTCCCATAGAAAGTCCTGTTCTGCTCCCTCACTGTCATTTATTCCCAGAGCACTCCCTCAATTATTTTCCAATATATTCTCCAAAGGTTCCAGGACCCTCCAACCCACGTGTCCTATTGTTTCACGTCTCTGACGGATTCAAATGGCCTTTTGCCATTTCTAACACTCTTGAGGCTCCCTAGACTCCAACTCCTGTTACCTGGTGCGGCGACGCTGGGCTGGGCTGCCCCCAGGGTCGGTAGCCATCAGGAGGCGGGCAGTAGGATGTGGGGGGCAGAGGCGCAGGGAACGCAGCAGCTCCTGCTCTGGCACAAAGGGGCGGAGGGGACCCCGTTCTGGCGAGTTTCCTAGGCTGCTGGAGCGGGGAGGTGGGTGGACTGGAGGTGTAGCTCGGCGAGGGGCCCTGTTGAGGGGCCAAGGAGGCTCCATAGCTACCTTCAGAACTGGGGAGCGGGAGAATAAAGAGCAAGACAGAGAAAGAAAGGAGAGGGAAAAGAGTCATGACAGCCAAGATTAGGGTAGAAAAAAGAAGTCAGAGCCTTTAGGGGAAACAAATCGTTCCCTTGAGTTAAGGCCCCCCAAGCCCAGACACCCTACCGCACGCAGTCTTACATTCTCGGTCACTAGAAGAGTATGGCTTAATGTCGCCCTCTGCTCTCTTGGGTGGTAGCTTCCTCGCTGGAGCTGGTGGTGGTGAAGACACAGGCAAGGTAAGCATTAGGAGACACATTCTGCATTCCTCCCTCCAGCCCCCGACCCCAAACCTCTGCTCCCTGACACCACAGTTCCTCCTGGGGAAGGAGGAGAGCTTAATTCCATCACAGAAGCAGCAGCTCTGTGGCACTGAGAGGGAACTGGGGTCGGGAGTGATGCTGGAGCACTTCTGAGGACAGCCAGAAGGAGCAGGCCGAATGCACAGTTAGGGGGGAAAATCCAGGGTGTGTACTCTGGGGCCTGGGAGGTGCAGCAAGGGTGGCCAAGGAAGCTGAGCTCTTACTGTCAGCGGGTGCTGTTAGGCCCCCCTGGGGTTCTGGGGCAGTGGAATGGTCCCAGCTGGGCCAGTGAGGACCCCAGGTCCCTCGAGATGAGATGGACAAAGCCCTTGGTTAATCAGGAATTCTGTGGAAAGGTCAGGAGAGGTTGGGGTGGGCAGCACCTCTCCTTCCGGTGCAAAGATGGGAAGAGATTGAAAAAGGATGAGGAGAAAACATAGATACCTGGAAAGGAGTTACCAGAGTAAATGGGTAAAGTACAGCATAGGGAATATAGTCAATAATATGGTAATAACTATGTATGGTATAGATGGGTATTAGTCTAGTCAGAGGGATCACTTCCTAATTATATAAGGGTTTAACTACTATGCTGTACACCTGAAATTAATATAAAATATTGAATGTCAAAAGAAATACTGTAAGAAAATAAATAAAATAGAAAGCAGAGTAAATGAGAGGTTAACTTATTGTCCAAAGCTCTGTCTCCCATCTCCTCACTTCTCTACTTGCTCCCCTCTTTTCCCTCTCAAGAGGTTCTCCATTGTGGGTGGCAAATGAGACATTTCAGCAAGACCGTGAAAGCTTTTTCCATGGTCCCCCTACTGGGGACCTGCATCCTCACCGTCCTTACTGGCTCTCATTCCCTCACAGCCTTCCATCAGCAGGAGCCAGATCAGGGCAGCCTGGGACACCAACTGTCACGGATGTGAATTGCCTCAGCACTTGACACTGGCTGAAGCTAATAATTGGCACCAGACTGTTTTTGGGGTGGTGGCTGCCCCCTTTCCTGGCCATGGGCAAGGCGGGGGGGCTTCTGTGTGAGTGTGCACTGCGCAGCCAGCAGACGGCTGTGCTTCTCCACCTTGGGAGACAGTGAGGCAGGAGTGGGGCTCAGACTGGCAGGGAGCATGTGTGAGGATGGTCTAGGCAACCTGGGCAGCATTTCAGTACCTCCTAGGTCTGGTTCCTCCAGATCAATTTCATTATTTGGTTAGTAATGTTATAAATTCTGAGCATTCTAGTCTAAAACTAGTATTTAAACTTTGGCCATTCATATCACTATACTGTGAATGGAAATGGAAGGGCTGACTGCATATGTCTGTCCCTCACTGACTGATGGACTTGAGGGGTTTAGAAAGGAATGTGACTCTGGCCTATGTTTATGGACCTGAAGCGGCGAGTGACTCCACCAACAGCCACTGTCAAACAGGCTCCCAATGAACTTGCTTAGTTAAGTCTTGACAAGTTCAAATGCACTGAGCTCCCATGAGAGCAGAGGCAAATGGGTAAGGACTGCTGGACACTGGGTTGCTTTAGAATTTTTTCACCCTGCCCACAGATGACATGGTGCCCTGTGGTCTCAGGGTAAGGAGCCATCACTGCCCTATGGGCCCACCCATTCAGTGCAGCTTTACCAGCGGGCGAAGCATCAAGCACAGCAGCGCGAGAGTGTCGAGTCGCCCTCATAGAGGGAGCGGGGGGCCCTGTGAGGAAGGAAGTGGTGGTACCCCTCAGTGCGGGGCCAGTGGGACCAAGAATCCAACTTTTTCCTTTCCCTCACCCCAAGTAGTTGACCAACACACACGAGGTGAGAAAACTTACGATGCTGATGGGCAAAGAAGCCTTCGAAGATCACAAAGTTGTTGACCTATAAGACAAAACAAGCCAAATACAGTTGTCCATTCAGCAGCTCAGAACGTACTTGGGTACAGAACCCCGTGCGGGAACAACCACAGTGAAAACCCAGCCTTCCTGTCCTTAACAGACTCAGTCACATTCAGACCCTGATAAGCTGTACCCAAAGTTGATGTGGAATTGCAAAGGATTTCAAATAGCCAAAACAATCTTGAAAAAGAAGAACAAAGTTGGAAGATTCACGCTTCCTGATCTCAATATTACAAAGCCACAATAATCAAAGATGGAAATAAACCCATGTGTCTACAGTCAATTGATTTTCGACAAGGGTGCTAAGACCAATGGGGAAAGAATAGTCTCTTCAACAAATGGTGCTTGGACAACTGAAAATCCACATGCAAGATAATGAATTTGGACCTCTATCTCACACCACAGACAAAAAAATAACTAAAAATGGATCAAAGGCCTAAATGGAAAAGCTAAAACTATGAAACTGTTAGGAGGAAACACTGAGGAAAATCTTTATGACTCTGGATTAGGCAATGATTTCTTAACTATGACACCAAAAGCACAAACAACAAAAGGGAAAAAAAACAGATAAATTGGATTTCATCAAAAGTAAAAACTTTTGTGCTTCAAACAACACTATTAAGAAAATGAAAAGACAACCCACAAAATAGGACAAAATATTTGCAAATCATATATCTGGTAGGGGTGTTGTATCTAGAATATATAAAGAACTCTTATATGAGGGCCAGTGACACTGCCCTCTACAGCTAAGATGCTGAACAACAGCTCAACCTGGAGCTGGGCTGCTGTGAGTCCCCAGCGATGGAGTAGGCTGCAGCCCCTGCTGCAGTGGGTTGCCATGGGCTACCGTATGTAGCCAGCAGCCAGTGTGAGTAGCCAGCAGCCACTGTGAGCGGCTGGTCCAGAAGCCGGCAACTGAGCTGCCTCGCCCGGGAAGAGCGGAATGATGGTGCCAATTTGGGCCAGAGAAGCAACATCCCCCACAACTAGACTGAAGAACAAAAGGACAGCAGCTTGTCTGTTCCCCTTCCCCCAATTCTCCAGTGCTGTTCCCATCCCCCAATTCCCCAATAAAAATCTTTAAAAAAAAAGACACACACACACAAAAAAGAACTCTTATAACTCAAGAACAAAGAACACAACTTAAAAATGGGCATAAGACTTGAATAAACATTTCTCTAAAGAAGATATTTAAATGGCCAGTAAACACTTGAAAGGTACTCAATATCATTAGTCATTAGGGAGATGCAAATCAAAACCATGAAGAGATACCACTTCATACCCACTAGGATGATTATTATGTTTTTTAAAAAGGGAAATAACAAATGTTGGTGAGGGTGTTGAGAAATTGAAACACTCAACCGTTGCTGGTGGAGATGTAAAATGTTACTGTCATTGGAAAAACAGACACAGAATCACCACATCACCAGCAATTCCACTCTTAGGTACATACATAGCCAAGAGAATTGAAAATACAAGTGCAAAAAAAATCTTATACACAAATATTCATAGCAGTATTAATCATAATGGACAAAAAGCAGAAACAACCAAATATCAATTAGCTGATAAATGGATAAACAAAACGTGGTATACCCATACAATGGAATGTTATTCAGCCGTAAAAAGGAATGAAGTACTGACACATGCTACAACATGGATGAACCCCCCCCCCCCAAACATTATGGTAAGTGAAAGCCAAACACAAAAGCCACACGTTGTATAATTCCATTTATATAAAATGTCCAGAATAAGCAATTCCAGAGAGAGTAGATTATTGGTTAACGGGCTGGGGGAAGGGGAATGGGGTGTGACTGGTGAATGAGTACCATGTTTCTTTTTGGGTGATGGAAATGTTCTGGAATTAGACAATGGTGGTAATTGCTCAACATTGTGAATATACTAAAAACCACTGAATTTTAAACAGTTAAAATTGTGAATATTATCTTAAAAAACCCAGACCCTACTTTCAGTTTCTCCCGAGACCCAGACTAATGAAGACACAGTGCACAAAATGTCAGGGAAGGCATCCAAAACTGTCCAAACAAAACCTTCAAAACAAAGCACATTAGCAAGGCCAAATGGTTTGAATATACAAATACTGAGAAAAACTAAGATTTCAGTAGGGTTCAAATGGGTGGGGTTGTCGCAGGAAGACATGCTGGAGGACAGGGCACCACTCTGATAACTACTAACTCATCATTTTAGAGTGATTTCATTATATTATCACATTCAGTTTCGCCTTCACAACAATCTTTGGAGTCACTATTTTAAAGAAGAGTAAAAAATGCTTGGGAACATAGCCTGCCCAAAGCCAAGTAGCAACAAGTGGCAGAGCTGGGCCTCAAGCCCCAGACTCCTGATTCTAGCTGCAGCATTTCAGTCCAGTGTAGTCATTAAGAGTGGGCTATGTGAGGGGAGGGGGGTTGTCACTTTGTGAGGGGTGAAAAGGATAACTATTGCATTCTTTTGTACACCTGAAACTAAAAAAAAAAAAAAAAGAACGCCAGATAAGACAACCTTCAAAAAATAATAATAAGAGTGGGCTATGGGTTTAAATTTGAGCTCTACCAATTAGCTGTATGAACTTTGTCAAGTTGCTACTCTATATAAACCCAAGATAATAGCACCTACCTCAAAGAGAAGTACAAGGATCAACTGAGATAACTTGAGATAACGCATGTAGATCACACAGGGCTCATGAAACATTAGCTATTATTATTTATACTTGATATTGTTCTGGTCTTACACGTTACCTAGGTAATGTGTTTGCTGCCAAATACTGTGCTCCTTCCACTGCTCTCTGCTGCCTCTTAAGGGAAAAACAGACGTGGGAGGACATTCCAAGTAGCCTCTGCCTATCTCCTGCCTTGACCTTGCTGTAACGTTTGCCAGCCCACCCTCATCCTCTCCCCAGCAAGCACATGCCCAGTACTCCAGCCACTCCAAACTGCTTGCAGTGCCCTGACAGGTAGTTTAATACCTCTCTGACTTTGCTCATGCTGGTTCTTCTACATGAAAAGCAGTTAGCCCATCCACTTCTGTCCCTCTGATAAACACTCACCTTTCAAGGTTAAACGTAAGTCAAGCCTTTCTTTACCCAACTTCAAGCCCAAGGTAGCACTCACCACCATGTCCTTATGCCCTCTCTGTAAGCATGTCTGTCAATTAAATTATGTTACCATGGATTAACTGTCCATGCTCCTTCCTATCCAAGGCGAACTTGTCAGCTCAATCCCCAACCCTTCCTACCCAATGACATTGCTTTGGCAATTCTCCCCATGTTCTCTGACATCATCCAATTTTCTTTCTACTGAATCATTCTTAGGCTGTTAATTCTTCCAACTGAAAAGAATCAACCTTCTCTTGATCTGCTTCCTCTCTAGCTATTGCTCTATTTCTCTGTTCACCTTAAAGCAGCATTTAAAAGAGAGGCCTGTTCTTATTGTCTCCAGTTCTTAGCTTCTCCTAAACTGACTTCCAAGCTTCCACCCACTACTGCACCAAAATAGCTCATCAGTGGCCTCAAGCAGCTAAATCCATCAGTCACTTCTCAGACCTCTTCTTATCTCACTGATCAGCAGCATGTGACTCAGTAAGCCATCCCTTTTTCCTGGAAACACTTTCCTCACTGGCCTTCCAGGTCTCCCTACTTTTAAGTTTTCATCTACTTCACTATTACTCCTTGGTCACACTTGCCAGTTTGTCCTCTTCTCCCTGGTTTCTTTAATGAGTGCCAAAAGCTCAAGTCTTGGGACTATTTCTCTATTACTCCTTGGTGATCTTATCCTGTCTCATTGCTTTCAATACCCTAGGTATGCTGAAAACTTTCCACCCCAAACTTCTATGAACTCTAGGGAAATACCCAACTGTCCACTCAACCTGGACTTATCACAGACATCTGCAATTAACATATTCAAAATGGAGTCCCACTACTTCCCCCAAAACTGCTCTACCAACCATCTCAGCTAATGCAACTCTATCCTTCCAACTTTTCAGGCCAATAGCTTGGGGAATCATCCTTCACTCCCTCCTTCTTTCTTCACAGAGAAGCTAACAGGAAATCTTATTTCCTTTAATTTCACAATATTTAAAATTTGACCACTCCTTACCATCTCACTGTACCATCTTGGTCTGAGCCATGACCATTCTTCATCAGGGTGGTTGCTTCCTAAATGGTCCACTTTCTTATGCCCTCACTCCCTTTCTGCTTATTCTTAACAGCCCTTAAAGTAGTCTGGTTAAAAGCAAGTCAGATCCTATCATGTCTCTGCTCAAATCCCTATGATGGCTCTCCTTTTTTCACTTAAGAGTAAAAGCCAAAACCTTTGAAATAGGCTTTAAGGCCCGAAATGTCCTTCTTCCCACGTTACAGCTGATCTCATCACCCACACACCTCTATCACTCATGGTGTTCTAGTCATACCAGCCAATTCACTCTTCCAGGCATAAGGCTACTTCCTGGCCTCTGCACTAGCCATTGGCTCTGCCTGGGATGCTCTCCCTCAAGACATTTCTTGGCTCTTATTCTCACCTCCTTTAACTTATTACACAGATGACACTTCTTTAGTGAGGCTTCCCTGCTTATCCAAGTGTCTTTCCTGCTTATCCCATTTAAACTTGCAATCCCACACACTCCCATCCCCTCGTGGCACTCTCAAGCCCTCTTGCTGGCTCTCATTTGTCCAGAGCTGGGGTCTGCAAACTGCGGCTTGTGAGCCACATGCGGTTCTTTGGGTATGGTCGGTCTCAAAAGTTTGCTGACCCCTGGAAGAGCCAATCCTGTCCCTCACAACAATTTAAAAATTATTCGAGAGCCATAAATATATTTTTACATAATCACCATTATGTGAATAATATCTTTTACAAACTTTATAAATGAAAACTATGATACTTTTATTTTCATTTTCAATTTTACTGCAAAGCCACATGTACATATCCAAAGAGCCGCATGTGGCTCGTGAGCCGCACTTTGCTGACCCCTGGCGGCTCTTCCGTCTCAAAAGTTTGCCGACCCCTGGTCCAGAGCACTTATAATCAACCATAGTATATACTTGTTTATTATGTTGTTTGTCTCCTCAACTGGAATATAAGCTCCACAAGGGCAGAGACGTTTATCTGTTTCATTGAGTAAAGTATTCCTAATGCCCAGAACAGTGCCAGGTGCTCAATAAATATTTGTTGAATGAATGGATAGCATCAGTAACATTACATTGCATTTACTTATAAACTAATCACCTTCCCCATTATAGACCAAAGCTCCCTGAGGACAGGGAATGTGTATTATTTTGCGCCCTTAATAAATGTTGACTGAATAAGTAATGGGCTGTATAAAAACAAGGAGAAATGAGCTGGCTATGTTTAGGTCACAAACATATTATTAGGCATACAAAACAGCCATGATGAAGAATCAAAATAGATGAGAGTGAAATAGTAGCAGAATGAGACATGGTTATAAAAAAAAAAAAAAAAAAAAGCTTAGCTGTATAAAATGAATCTTATATAATAAGGTATAAGGAGTGCTTGGAAGGTGCCACTTCTTTGTCCCCAAATAATAAATAAATTCAATGTGAATGCTCAGTGGAGATTTAGCCTCTGAAACCTCTAACCTGTGGGACTGTGGTCTCCAGGTTGTAGTGTTTATTTAGGAACTTCAGCAGCTTCTGTGAGGGTCGGTCAATGGCCAGTTGGTGTGGTTCAACTCGCTCCTTCTGCAGGGAACAGGAGACTCAGGGTAGAAGGTGTGGGGAGAACATGCTGACAGAACTCAGGAGCCTGGGAAGGGATCAGGAGGATAATGGGGACATGGGGGGTGGGAGGGTGGGAGGCAGGGGCTCTGGCAGGGCTCAGAGCAAAGGGGCCTTCGAGCTCCATTTTGGACAGACTGGTGAAGAGATAAGTGATACCTGCAACATATACTGGAAGAGTTCACGCCCATGACCATGGCGTTGAAGTGACTCATGGATGTAAAAGTCCAGGATGCAAAGTGGTTCCACCTCATTGTGAGCCTCGCGATCATCCTAAGAGGAAAAGAACAATAAATATCTTTTAGAACCAAGACAGTGTTGCCACCTCCCAAACTCCAGCATTTCTGACTTCGGGGATCAAAGCATATGAACACTGACTTCCAATGACACTCACCAGTACAAAAAGTTTCTTGTATCCAACTTTGAGGAAGCCAATAATGGCTCCTTTTCCAGCCCTATAGGATGGGAGAAATAATGAACAAGCTAGTAGCAGCTATCTGAAAGAAACAGAGTCAAAAAAGTGAGAAGGGCTGGGGGAGGAAGGGATTAAGCACAGGATGGAAGAGCATCTGGTACTCACGGTCGAGCTGAAGTGTCTTTGAGCACATACATGACATGACGGTTACTCTGCATCCTGGACGCACTGGTGATGGGGGCAGGAAGATGCTGGGCCTGCCAGGGAGATGAAGACAGACTTTCAGCAAGTTCTTTCCAAAGAATCCAGGCCTCCCTTATCTACTGTCCCCAGAGAGGCCTCTAAAGACTACCCAATACCTTGGCAGAAGCCTTGCCCAGTTCATCTACAATGGTCATAATTTGCTGCTGCAAATCAACACTAGAGAGAGAAAGGAGATAAGAGTCAGAAAATCACTGAATGAGAGGGCTCTAAACAATCACTACCAGGGAAACTGGACCCCAACCCCAACCCAAGTTCAGCACTTAAGACTCTGACTTTACCTTGGAGTCTTCCAATCTGACTTTTCCACCCCATCCCTCTGGAACCCAAACTTGTGCCCCATCTCCTTTCAAAGTGGCCCACTCCCTCCTCCCCTGAGGTTACTGTGGGGAAGCAGGAAGGACGGGTCAACCGCATCCTTTGGTTGGGATCACATATTTGACCAAGGGGTGAAAAGTCATAGATCCAAGCGGATCAATCCCACTAAGTCTAAGATCAAAGGTCACCAACTGGGCGAACCAGGACATCAAAAGGAGCGGTCAGTCCTCAGTGAAAAGGGGGCGTGGTGCCTGGATCAGGTTTCTAGAGGAACCCGGGGAGAATGGCCTTGGGGTGGGTTTAAGATGTCACCGGGCTGGCGTTGTGGTTCCGGGTCGGCGGGCCGGGGGCCGCAGGTGCTGGTCCAGCACCGTGATCCGCTCCGGGAGCAGCGCATCCACGTCGAACGGGAACTCCATGGCCCATTGTGCATGGGCACCCCACCCCACGCAACGTCACTTCCATTCCTCCCTCGTCGCCCCGCCCTTTGGAGTCTCTATTTCCTGGTTGAGCTAGGAGGGGCCGGCTTCTCCTTCCCCATGGTAGCGGCCTTTGTGGAGATGTTGCTGCTGTTCTGCCAGACCAGTTGTACCTTAGCAATGCTACTCTCCCCACCACTCCCAAGGCAGGCGGGGCCCTAGCAATGCATTTTTCTCCGGCAGACTGTCTTATTCTTCAACCCTTTAGACCCTAGTGAATAGGTGGGTATGGTGGGAACATTGCCTCAAGCACAGGGGTCCCACGCAGGTGATCATGACAGAATACCACAACTGCCCATTCCAGGTGGCTTCTGGTCCCATAAGTGACTGGTTGGGCTGGCTCAAGCCTAACCACTCCTCTCCCCATAACAGCACCCATTTCCCCCACAGGAATGGCATTCATCTGAAACTCAGCCCAGAGACAGGAGATACAGCTTTATTGTGGAAAGGCCAAGTTGACAGAATGTTGAGTCCATCTTTTTACACTATTGGGGTTAGGGTTTCCCATACATCTGTAGTGCCCTCCCTCAGCCTCAGATGTATTTATCCCCTTCAACAACAGTTATTTCCTTTCTCTGGCCTTGGACCTGCCATTGGCCACAAAATAAACACAATTCTGAAGGGGAAATCCCATCATGTAATTCCTAGGTGTTAGCTCCTAATCCCTCAGGAGCCCTTCCCAGTCTACAGCTCCTACAGAGCACTCTGGGGGTCCGCCTGCTCAGTGGAGGCTTCAGCTCGGCTTGTGAGTGGCACCTCGGGCATTGACTCAGGTGGGGGGCCACTCTCTTCTCCGAGATGGCCTTGATAGAGCCGGCGAAGGCGAAACAGCTCTCTCTCTGGCGGCTGCTTCCATCTGTACCACGGGTACCAGGGGTCCCCTGAAACCAGAGTGGGGGCTGGCGGAGTAACACTCACAGCTCCATGAGAGTTACTGAAGTCAAGATCCCGAGGTTCAACCTGGGGAATGTGGTAACTGAGGAGACCTACGGGATTAAAAAGAGAGAAAGTGAGGGATGGGAGCAAGGTAGGGTAGTTCAGATTAAGAGAGACAGTAATGAAAATATGCCACAAAGGGAGGAAGGGTCCAGTCAGAGCCACTGGGTACATTTATGCACGTTGTACACTGCACAAAGGCCAACTGGCCAAGTGTGGACTGACACACTGCCTGCACTTCCAAGCTGTGCATCCCTGCACCAGGGCTATGCAGCAGCATCTGCCCTAATGGAAGGGTACCTTTTCCTAATTTGTGCAAAGGTATCATGGAGCCCAGGGCCAGAAATTTATACAAAGATCCTCTATGATCTAGCTACAGCATTGAGACCAATAGTTATAAAATAAAAGGGGGCAAAACAGGAAAGAGGGGGAACAAGGGAACAGGACAATGATAAGGTAAGAGACTCGGGGGAGGGAACAAGGGACAGTGGAGTGATGAGATTCTTGGGAAGGGGATGTTGGGTGCTAGTTTCTCGGACAGGTGGGAACATTTATACCTATCCAGCCCCCAGTCCCTTCCTGAAGCCTAACAAAACTGCTTGGTGCCCCTTCTCACACTCACCATGATCCCTGGCTTTCTGGATAGCCTGGGTCAACTTCTTGTGCTGCTTCATACAGACTCCTGTGGGAAGAAAAAGGTAACTCAGTGCTCATTATATAAGGGACAGTAAATAAAGAATAAAACCTCTTCTACATAGTGATAGGGGGCTGAATTTGGAAGACCTGGTTCTATCTATCTTGTGACCCTATTCTCCTGACTCCTCCATGGGCCTGTTCCTCCATCTGCCCAACGAGAAGAATCCTCTCTTTCTCTCTCTCTGAGATGGGATGAAAACTTAGGGGAGTCTAGCCACTGCAGAAAAACCATTTAATGGTAAAGGCTCCAAGGCAGGGAGCAGAACACAATTCAAAGGGCAAGTATGCTTAATTAAAGTGTTGGGTAGGGCAATTCACAGAGAAACATTCAATAAAGAAAGTACTGCAGGTCTGGGGAAGCCAGCCTCAGAGAGTAGCAAATTAGTTTCTTCAGATTTTTACAGCTTGACAGGAATTCAAAACTCCTATTTAAAACTTCCTGACAAACCGAACTCCACTAATCATGCTGCCATCTCCAAAACCGTAAGTCCAGGTTATTCTTTGCAAATTTATCTTGCTTTAGAGCAGGGGTTGGCAAAATTTTTGGTATAGGGCTAGGTGGGTCCCATAGTCTCTGTCTCAGTTACTCAATTCTGCCATTTGTAGCCTGAAAGCAGTTGTAGACAATATGAAAACAAATGGACACAGCGGTGAGCCAGATTTGACCTGTGGCCATGATTAGGGATAGATTAATCGTGAACTGTTAAGCTTTCAATTCCAAATTTGGGAAATCTAACCGAATTGTCAATGGTATAAAAGAACTTATGGGATAGTCAATTTCTGAGAAAGCCTTTTGTGAAAGCGGAGAGACCCTAAAGAAATAAGCATCACTATTTATTTTTAAGAGCTACATTTAGATAGTTTGCTTACAATGACACTGGCCTGTAAATTCTGTTTACATGTAACTGTTTTAGCACGTCAGTATACCCATTAAGCCAAGATTTCCAAAAGGTTCAATCACACTTTTTATGCTTTAGTAGGAACCACCAAACAAATACCTGTTATCTGACTGAATAAACGAGAAGTGCTCCCAAGAAAAACTATTCTGCTTGTGACAGGAGTTTAGGCTAACCTGTGTATGGCGCATGGAAGATGATACCCGTGTGGGCGCAGACAAACTGTTCCAAGAGCTTCACATTCTGTGGGGGAAAGTGGTGGAGAAATGAGGGAGGGAGGGGAGAGCACCAAGACCTTTAGAGACTGAAAATGCACAATCCCTACACACCCCACAGACGACCTTAACCCCTCTGTCTCTCCAGATGTTACCCTCCTTCATGTCCCAGTTTTGGCCCCATCACTTTATTGAACACATTGTTGAAAACCCCAGCAAGTGTTTCCCGTTTCCTGGTCCTTCAACCATTTCACATGTGCATCTTACATTCTGTCGCTGAGACTCATTCAGAATTCTCTTCCACAAGGGTTAGGCTCTAAAATCAGCCCTCATGCAAAAAAATTGGGGACAGTTACGTGGCAATCCCTGAAATCACCCAGAAAATGTAGTATATGTTATAACGTGCGTGTATGAATGATTAAGGTATATAACAGCATGCTGTGTATAACGTATTTATTTACTCAGATCAAATTCAGTGTTAATTATATACACTGACTCTCTGCTGCAAATTAACCACAGGAAGTGAGACCCAAGGAAAAAGCAGGTATACTTGTGGAGTGGAATGGCAGGCAGAATCATTTGTACTATGAAATTTGTAATCTTTCTCTCTCTTGTTATGTGATTATAAACTGTATAAAATTGGTTACAGTCCCTTTTTATTAACCAATCGTACACAGCTGAAATTGAGAAGTCACCCACTGGGCTCCTCCACAACTTGTGTCAGAAGGGACCTGAGAACAGACACCCTCCTCCGCTGACTGATACATGAATGCCCTCCAGCATCCCTGATGACCAGCCATTCAGCTTCTGATCTAACGCCTTCACTGCAAGCTCAGTTTTATAAGGTTTTTGAATTTTTTAAGGGGCAAGTCCTGTTCTCCTCACAATGAAGGCTTTAAAAAAAAAAATTAGTCTCTATATTGTGCTTCATGTATCTGCCCTCCAGCTGCAAGTCTCAGAATGCCACCAAACAGCAACATGACAAGGAAATAAAGAAAACCTCATAAAAAACTAGCCCAACCTACTTGCTAATAATTGTGATGGATATAAATAAACCTTTGGGCGTTGCTCTCTCATCAGAAATGGGATTTTTTTTCTTCTTCCTGCCAATTCAGGCTATAAATTTCACAGGTATGGGATGAAGTTTTTCACTATAATCCACAGCAGAAGGCAAAAAGCTAGAAGGAGGGATGTTTTTATAGTGCCAAAAAGCCAGTGCAAAATGGACTATCAGGTGCCGGGATATGAACAGTGGAGCACCTGCGGAAATTTCTTTAACATTACAAAGAGGCTTCAAATTCTTATTCTGGAAAAAAGGTTCTCCTTACCCTAAAGTCGACATGCAGCTTGTGATCCCGGCAGATAGGGCAGGGATTCCCAGCAACTTTATTTTTACGCTGTAGAGAGAAGAAACTGGCAGGTAAAGATGTTCTAAGCCTTGTCAGAAAAAGTGCTGCTGCCACTGTCACTATGGTCTCCACCCCCACTTTATATCCCATCCATGTACCACCCTTAGAAACTCACAATACATGTCTTTCGAGTCCGCTGTGGGGGTACTCCACCTTTGTGGTTCCGACGGTAGTCAGCCCAGATGGGGCGAGAACCGTAACGGGTCTGGTATTCTGAAATGAAAGACCGTACAACTAAGAATACAGCAGGTATCTCTGCCCATTTATTTCAGACCCCACATAACCCTCTACTTCACCACATAGAGGTACCTTCCGAGTCCAGATATTTCCAGGGTTCATTTTTATAAGGGGAAATGGGAACCGGGGGTAAAGAATTTTCCTCAGGGGAAGCTTCAGTGCAAAGAGTCTGGAGGGGAACCTATAAAAGGAGGGCAAAAATAAAAAAAATGAATTCAAGGAAGGGACCTGATTATTTTGCTGCTGATACTTCAGGGAGAAGGCGCATTCACACCCATGGGGTTAATGGAATATAGCAGGAATACATATGGAAGGTAGCATTTTTGTTGGGCCATTTTTGACATCAACAACTGGATCCTGAAAGAGAAGTCAACGTTAGAAGATAACTAGAATAAGTGACCGAGATACAATCTTATTTGAGAGGACAACTTAAAAACATGGCACATATAAGGTATTCATACTTGGGCTGACCGAGTGGCACGTTGGTTAAGAGTTGGCTTGGGATGCCAGCTCTGACCAGCAGGGCCCCATTTGGATTCCACATGAGGGCCAGTGACACTGCACCCTCTACAGCTAAGATGGTGAACAAGAAGTAGCTTGACCTGGAGTTGGGCTGCTGTGAGTCACCAGCGATGGCGTAGGCTGCAGTGAAGCTGCCGTGAGTGGCCGGCAGCCGGCGTGACCTGCCAAGAGCCACCATGAGCGGCCGTTCAGGGCCTGGCGACCGATCTGCCTCACCTGGGAAGAGTGCAATGATAATACCAACATGGGCCACTGAAGCGGCATCCTCCACAACTAGACTGAAGAACAAAAGGACAGCAACTTGTCTGTTCCCCTTACCCGATTCCCCAACGCTGTTCCCCTTCCCCAATTTTCCAATAAAATCTTAAAAAAAAAAAAGATATTCATGCTTTTTGAGACCAATTGAGTCCAGTGGACGGAAAAGGGTGAACTAAGAAAAAGGGAGGATGTCCAAGAGCTTCTTAGAAATGTGTGGCAGGGAGAGGATACATAGGACAGGTGAGTCTCCAACTCAATCCAATCCAGAATCAGAGCTGCCCAGTTTTATATAAAATTGAAGGTCAACATTCCATAGGGAAGAACAAACTTGAGTCCTAACGCTAGCTTTAAAGCTACCAGGGCTGTTATTAAAGCCATGGTGACCCATCACCACTCTTCAGTCCTACTTTAAGGAGTGGCAGCTGGGCAATCCTTCCTATCTCACCCTGCCCCACCACAAACCTGCCCTGCCCTACCAAGAACCTCCAGGGGTGGTGAGTACATAAGGCTGAAGAGAAACCTCAATCCAAAAGGCTGAGTTAAACTCTCATGTATGCTCTGATAATAAACTGATTTAGTGACATAGACTACTGAGAAACCTGTTATCAGGTCGAAAGAATGTATCCTGGCTTTACTGGGAGATCGCAAGGCTGGTAGAAAATAGTGTCCCTGAACCTAAGGACACTGCAGGGCATCCGCATAGTTTAAAAGAGTTGGCTGTGCATGACCGAGGGGGAGGGGGTCCATTCCTTCACTTATTTAGCCGAGATGTTAAATTGAGAAGAGGATGAATGTAACCCTGTCTCTTTGCCCTCGGCTCGGGATTTTAAAAACGCACGGAGATTTGAGGAGGGTGAGGGGAAAGGGTGACTGGTGGCAACAAAAGTGTTGCCTAGACAGCCGAGGTATAAATACTTAAGAAAGGCTCCGCTCCTGGATTCTAAGACTGGAGCGACAACCTAGAAAATATATAACTAAGGTAGAGTTGTACAAAATGTGCTCCAAGGAGTTACCTGAACTCTGTAAGCATCTCTGAAAGACCAAAAGCTAGGAAGGCGCCTCAGCAGCGTATTCAATACGGAGGCCGCCATCTTGACGTACGACCGAAGCAGGACGTTACTGGAAGGCGACTGCGCATGCTCCAGGAAACTGACTAGGGTAGGACCAAGGACGAGCCTACAATGCGGAAGGCAGCCACGCACTTGCGTCAGGACGGAAGCGAGAAAGGGGGACCATGGGGAGAAGCCAATTTCAACTGCGTCACAATAAAATTCGGCCTCAAAATTGAATTTTTGCTGAATCAGTCACTACGATCTTTAGAACTCATACTTAGAGTTTGCCTTTTAATCAATTTTGAAGGCGATTTTGACCGAGATCCTACCACTGCGCCTGCGCACACCCAGTTCTACCAACCCAGGCTGAGAAATGTTCTTGAGGGCGGAAGTGGCGGAAACAGGAGAAAAGGCGGTGCTAGGCTGTCAGGTCACGCGCACGCGGCCCCCACACCTTCCCCCAGGAAGGAGGCGGAAAAAGGTCCCTAGCGTGGCGAGGAGGGAAGGGTGGGCTGAGCGAAGGCGAAGGAAGGATAGCCAATCAGCTAGCGAGTTGTCTTTCGGGTTGACCAATAAATTCACGCCTCGCGCACAATGTCTCGCGACAAGGGAATCTCACTAGCACGTTTGGGCGCGTTGGGCGGCGTCTGAGTATAAAATGCTCCACCCGAGCGGGCAGCCGCCATTCTGGGGTTCGTTTAGAGGTAAGTTTCGGTTATTTGTTGGTTAGAGGGTAAAATTTTATTTAGATCTGCGGACTGGGAAACGGGTTAAGCGTGGGTTTATTTGGGAGCCATGACTTATATAAAGCGGCTGTATTCGGCATTGGACTTCGAGTTGTTTGGGACAACAAAGATGGTAATTTTGGGGTGTTTAAAAGCAACCCGTACTGATTACATCTTTCTCCCTTGTGTTCCTTTTATCCCAGGTTTGAATTTCCTCGGAGAAGGACAGGCTGGCCACGAGGAAAAAAGAAACAAGCCGCAGCAACATCTAAGCCCTTGAAAGGATCCTGAGAGGGGGGAAAGGGAAAACAGCAGCCACCAGCCCAACCACTTGTGTCTTCTGCCCCTTCCCACCTATCTTGCCCACCCCACCAGGCCACGCTGCTTGGGACTTGAAATCTGTGGCCGAAGGACCGTCACCACATAACTTCAAAAATAATCAACCACCCTCCCTTCCCAAACCCACCCAAACTCACTTATCCAGCGTTTACTTTTTTTAATCCACTCAGAACTTTTTTTCTGCGGCCCCCCTCTCTAAATGGAGTTGGGTGGGGGGGAAATGAATACTGAATTGGCCTTTATTTTTTTGAGAGACTTTTTGATCCAATGAGGCCCCCCAAATAGAGTTTTGGGTCCTGGTTGGTTGGTTTATTTTTTTTTCAAATTTTAACCCCCTCCCCCCTGAGCCTGAGGTGCTGACGTCGCAAAAAAATTGGATAGTAAGTGTCGAATTTTCAAAAACGAGCCTTGCAACAAGAAATCAACGTTTCCCTTTGTGAAACCAAAAATAATGAGAGGAAGAAATGAGACCATAGAACAAAAGAGAGAACTGGAGAAAGGACCGAGCCGGTCACTTAACTCTCCATTAAAAAGGGCCTTTCGGTCTAAACAGTCTTGTTCTCTCCTACCACCTACCTCTTCCTTGCCTACTGAAGGCAGAGGGTGGTGGGAGGGCCAGCAAGTGAGGATTTTGATGGTTAACCCTTCGTAATCCAGCCAATTTCCAGACTGCCAAAGCCATAGTGTTTGCTTTTTATAAGGAGGAATGGTTACCTTCCTCCCATTAGCAGTCTTCAAAAGGGTTAATGAGCTCACATACAAAAGACGGTGGATCTCATGGCCCAGAAGTCCCACTTCTTTGTGTGTGAGACAAGCAGGGCGCCTTTCAATTTGCCAGATTAATGAGCAATCTGTACATAAAGATTGCAGGGTAAGGAGATGGGCAGAAAGAAATAGCTGGCTATGACTTTTAAGATGATTGTTAAATCCTCTCAATTTTTATGTAATATGCTTGGGGTATATTTGTGTGGTTAAAATAGGTGGCAATCTAGGAATAAAGATTGCAAGACACTTAATTCAGGGCAAAATATAATCTTAGTGCCAGTACATACAAGATAATAGTTGGGGAAGTAAATGTTTTGTAATTGTTGCAGATTGCATAGGTTATTTTAAAGCAAAAGATTAACATTTTAACGATACTTTTTGACGGGGGTGGGGGGGGATTCAGTTAAATAGAGGGTGGAAAGGTTGGGAAATGTGAAATTCAGGAATATAATTTAAAAGCCATTTAGTGCAATTGAATGCTAGCTTTCTAAAAGATTGTGTCGTTAAAAGGAATTTTTATCTTCCCTGCTTCAATATGGCGCCTTTCCTTGTCCTTTTGTCTTCCAAGCGGTTTTGCAGGTTGTGTCTCCCATTTTTCTCTTGTCCTATCTCAACTCTATTTGTTGAGAGGGGTCCAAGTCCTCCCCCCTTTCCCTTTATAGGGAGGATGGGGGTGGTCGATGGGTTGAACCGTAACTGCAAATTCAACTCTTCCCCCAGAAAATTGTTATTTTTAATATTTTAATTGCTTTTATTTTCACAACGCTCTTAAAATAGGTCAGAGTTGATGGGGGGACTGGCTTTTCTGGGGGTTTTTTTGGTGTTTTTTTTTTTACTAAAAGGTGTTTTTTCATGTAATTAGCTACCGGCAGAGCTGGAAAAGCTTAAAGTTTTCTTCTCCATTACAAAATGGCGTCCCTGCTTCTTTGTTTTTCTTTTGCCGTCCAGAGCTTAGGGCGGCCCTAGAAACTTGGTCAAGGGGGAGGAGCAGCACTGAAAGGTGATGTAATCAGCTTTCTTCCTCTCCACCCTCTTCGAAACTCCACCCCTGAGCAGATGAGTCCTGGACTCCTGTGCTCGCAGCCAGGAAAAGACATTTTCCTTATTTTCTTTAGAATTTTATCTTTTATAGTCTTTATCTTGAAAGAAGTTTACAGGAATTAGGTCTTCAAGCTGTACATCTACTTGGGCAGCCCTAGTGTTTATATTTAACAATCAGAGCCTATTGATTTTATTTTCCCTTTTCACTCATCACAACAGCTTGCTTGGAAGTTTTCCCTGCTTCAGTTGCTAAGGATTGAAAACCAGTTAGACAAACTACTTTTAAGACTGGGAGCTTTTGGGGGGAGTGTGTGTGAGCTTGTGTGTATATTTGAGTGTTGGGGGATACTGGGGAAAGACAACAGCTTGTGAAAGTAACTAGAGACAGATGGGGCCTAATGACACTAAAATGTGCCATTTCTGCTCAGGAACCAGTCCTTGGGTCACCTTGTATAATGAGAATGGTAGTGGGGGAAGTTTGGTACTTGAGGAATTTCTTCTAAGTCACCCTTATTCCCGCCTCTGGGTTTGGGGGTAAACTCTTTGTGTTCAGTGCTGTATCACGTTCTCCAGTTGCTTAGCTCCTGTACATTGGTGCTAGGATGAGAAGTGAATCTTTAGGAAAGGAGGCTGCAGTTGTAAACTCAATGCAGGGGGAATCAAGCTACGGTTTCTGGTAAGCAAAACCTTTCTGGTATTACATTTCACAACCTTCATTTCTTTTTTCCCCAAGAACCACCTTTTTTTTAAATTTCTTTTTTCTTACCTTCCAAAAGAAATTCCTTGAAAACATTAATGGGAGAATAATATCTTCATTTTTCAATTCATGCAGTGCTATGGCAATTGGTGCATGTTTGAAAACCATGCCCTACCTGAGGGTGGAATTGCGTGTTCTATCCCTTTCTTTCCTCCTCCAATTTTTCCAAAGTCAAATTTGTCATACTCTCCATATACTTTTAATTTTTTTTAAAGTCCTGCTTTGAAGCGTGGAGGTTTTAGAATTGGGGAGCCTTTTTGTACAACTGCCCTGTGGTGACTTGGGTGAGACTTCAGGACTAATTTTCTCCTGGGTATGGATTCTCAAATTAACCTGGATTGGATGGGAGGGACACTTCCACATGTCTACTGACGACAAGTTTTTTTATCTTTTAAGCAGTTTGCCATGCGCCTCTGCAGCATACCTTCCTTGGGAGCTGAACATTCTGTCCACTGGGGTTCCTGATCTCTAGTGAGCAGGGGATTAATAAAGAAGATCTTCCATACATGGGAGATGGGAAACAGTCTTGTAGGGAAACCACATTCATCCAGAGAACCTCAGAGAACCTGATCCTTGTAGTTTTCGGCCAGAGTTCTATTCTGGGATCCTTTGTATTGGGATGGGATTGGGGGTAGGTGGGTAATTTTACAGATAAGCTTTTGGGGAGATCATGTACCAGGTTTTAAAAATGACTGAGTGATAGGGGCTTATTACTTAGAAGAGAGGTACAACCTTGTGAATCACCTGAGAGACATAATTCAGTCCGCTACTGAGTCATGAGGAAATGCCTCAAACACAGGAAAGGAAGGGAAATTAAGTAGTTAGGTACAAAGCATTTTCATTTCTAGAAGTGCTGAGGTCTCCAAGTTAAAGGGAAACTCGGACTCCCTCCTTTATTAGAGGAGTATTGTGATTATTTTAAAGAGGGCTCTGACTTGGCATATAATTTTTGTCCTGAACCAATCCAGTTCTGTTTCATTGGTGATGGATATGGAATAAGTAGCCAAGCTAAATATTTTTCACCCTATTTAATTGAGCAACTCTCAAGTAAAATTCATTTTGGTGGCAGGGGTCAGTGTTGCTTGTAGACTTTTAAATTTGATCTCTGGTAAGAACAGAAAACTTACCAGTGCCTGTGTCGGCCACTAGGGCGAGCCTCTGCCTGCAGCATCCCCTGTGAGGAAAGCCCAGCACTGGACAAGGTGGAGTTAGGCTAGGGGTTGCTCCTGTCTCCCCTTCAAGGAAATTAAAATATGTCATGTCCTGGATTGTTTTTGGTTCCAGAAAGCTTCGTCATGCTTCCATTCCAGGCTCCATTTGTGACTAGGTAATGTTCTGACACTTGGTCACTGGTTCTCCTTCCCTTGTTAACTCACTTGCCTTTTCTCCTGGAGACCTGTGTCAGGAATTTAGGCTCTTGTTACATTCCATTTGAGTGCCTTGGAACTTCTTTCAAAATGCACTGACTTGAAGGAAATTAGGTTGTCAGACACTTGGGTCCTTAATTTTAAATGAGCCAAAGCTAATCTGCTTGTAGGAAAGCCATCATGAGAAAACCCACTTATATTTTAATCTCATGACTGGTGCTTGTGAGACAAAATTTAGTTTTATTTCCAAAATATAAATAATAGGGAAAAAATAGTGGAAAATGAATATTTAACATTTCTTCTGCTTTGTCTCATAGCTTCTTTTGACTTCTGGCTTTTTATGAATGGGAATGAAAAAGTCCCTGGGTCCCAGTCCCAGCAGAAGGCACTAAACAGAATCTAGCTTTATACTAATTGGCCTCTATCTTCCACCCTCTTAAATGAAGGAACATTTGAGCTCAGGTGATAATTTTTTGCGTTTCTGAAGGAAATAGGTGGCAGGCCTGTTGGCTTAACAGATAGTTGGATATGTAAATGGGAGTTCTTCAAGGTGATGTATATTCAACTCTGGGTTTCAACCAGTGGGGTCAGCTCTATTTAGGGGGGCCGGTTTGAAGTGATATTAGTTTAATTGAAGGCTTTTTGTCAAATTGTGTATCTCTTGGTTGCTGATATGTATTTGGATTCATTTTCCAGTCTCCAACAGATGGGAAATCTGTTTTATATATCTTAATTGTCTCTATAGTTCCTATACGTTATAGTGTCTTACAACATGGGAAAAATTCCTTTATCCCCGTGTCTATTTCTATATAAGAATCACCACAGTTCAGTGGATTTGGCCCTGGGGGCTTCTAATCTTGCCTGGGATTCTATCTACAGCGTTTTTCCCTCTGACTTAAGGTTCTACCTGCCCTTGAGGTTCCAGGGCAGCGGTCACAGCATAGTTAAGCCAGATTTGCGCACCTCTCAGCATTTCTTACCTCATCTCCCTTTATTCAGCCCACAGTTTATGATCTCAAGAACCAGCCTCCTTCCTGCTGCTGCCTTTTCTTGCCTAAGTTGTTAGGACCTATACATTTAGAAATTTACTCACCTTTTTGTTGGGAGGACTAAAAGGTAGAGATGTTATGGTTATTTCTTTCTTGGTTTGAGAACAAATAGAAACCTATTGTCTCTTCTGCACAAAATATAGTCACCTTTATTATAAAACGCTGATTTTCCCTTCTGCTGGTATCATGTCTGTTAACTACTAGAAGCAGGATGCAAGAGGTTTTCGCCTTGCCCCCTTCCTACCCAGTGTTAACCTTATTTCCTAAATGCAGATTTTACTGAGGTGGAACTCTTTTGGTTCTCAGAAGCCGGTGTTTAGAGGCATGGTGGATAAAAATACCAATCAGAACTATATTGATTCTTAATTACATTTCTGGAACTTGGGTTCTGGCCTAGAAATTTCTTCACACTGTCCCATAACAGCAATTTAACTTTTAATTAACCCCTTTTCTAACTTTGTCTAAAGTAGCTACTTAAAATTTAATGGCATTTTTCCAGCTTCTAGCTTTATTCTTTTTGGCGTGGTGGTTTCTAATTTCAGGCCTTTCTTTGGGGATCTTGGATGGTGGTGTGATTTTGGGGGGGAGGAGGATATAGGGGGCCAGATTTGCATCCTTGCTTTTGAAGCCACAAACCAATCTTGCCCTTAACTTTGAAACAGTAACAATTTATGCAGTGTTTGGTTAGTGAGTGGCTTTCTATTCAAGGTGCAGAAGAACCTGTTTCACTTCCTTTGCAGTCCGTTTATCTCCATTTCTGGGAGCTATGCACACCTTCCCTGGGGAGAGATTCTTTTTTTCAAGTTTTGTTTTTTCTCTGTCACCTGTCATCACTTTAGTTGATTGTGTACTGGTGTAGGCAGAACATATCCTGCCACTTGTGATTTTGACTCTTAATGGGCTAATATAAAAAGGAATGACTAATAGAAGACATTTAGCCCAAGCACCCAAGATTGGCCCAGGTCTTACAAGTGACAGTGTTTTGTTTTTTGTTTTTTTTCCAAACAGTATTTACCAGCAAGGAAGAGACAGGACTTAACAATAAGCAAAAATGCCTTGGAGAGTTGATCGTTTTCTTACAGGAATGTGAATCTTAATTCTATTGTAATACAATCTAAGGAAGTTCAGCTGTCCTAAGAAGGATGGAATTGGGAGCAGGAGAGAGAGGTGCTGCTGCAGTCCTCCAACTGAATTGTCTTTCCATTCAGTCATGAGTAACACCATGCTTAACTTGCCAAGGCTATTTTCTCAGTGGTGACAGTGTTCTGTGTTGGTTTTTAAAAAAATGGTGAGTGTAGTTGAATATAGATTGAATAATTAGTCACTATTTTGTCAAATGTAGAAGTGAAATTTATTAGAGGGCATACTGGGACTGTCCTTGCCACCCATTTATTCTGTGGGTTTGTTTTGTCCTCTCAGAAACCTCAATCATGGGCTCAGGTCCCATAGACCCCAAAGAGCTGCTCAAGGGCCTGGATAGCTTCCTTAACCGAGATGGGGAAGTCAAGAGTGTGGATGGGATTTCCAAGATCTTCAGGTGAGTCCACCCTTTTTTGGATTCATTGTGAGAAAAGGATGTTGTATGTTGTAATATGGCTGTATTCAAGGCAGACAGGACTGAGTGTTCCTGGAGAGGAGGGGAAAATCAGTGAAGGAATGATACTCAAATCCAATAATTTTAGAATAACTGATAGGAAAAGATGATCCCATGGTTCCTGGCTATAATGAATCTAGATATTTGGATAGCCACAGTCTCAAGGGTGTTACCTTTTGGAAGGAAGGAAGCGGGGAGCCAGGTGACAGAAATCTTCGTTCTGTTTTGGGTCACGTTTGACAAACTCATTTTCTTTCTGGGATGCTGAAGTTTCCCAGGGGAAGCAAATGACTTAAGCCAGTCCGGAACTGGGTAGTAAGGGCTGGTTGTTGAGGGCTGGGGCTCTTCACCTGGAAGCAGAATCAAATGTGCCCTGTGTATTAGAAGCAGTGATGCTCACCTCCCCAGATCAGAGGCTGCAGTGTCTCCCCAGTTCTTCCTGTGGGTTTCCATTTCACTCTGAATCCATCCCATCCTCCTGGAAGCTCATGTGACCCTCCTACTCTGTAGCAAAGTCCCGAGTCATCAGGGATCTCTAGGCACCCCCACATATAGAGACTGCTGCTGAAAGAAGAGGCAGTCTAGCTGCTCTGTTCCTAACCTAACCTCTCTCCTACAGTCTGATGAAGGAAGCACGAAAGATGGTGAGTCGATGCACTTACTTGAACATTCTCCTGCAGACCCGTTCACCAGAAATATTGGTCAAGTAAGTGGGAATCTGGGTGGCTGGGGTGGGAAAATGTAGCTAGAAGGTGGGGAAGATGAGGCAGATGGTTCCTGGATTGTTGATGAAGAACTAGGAGTGGGGTGTATTTCTAAAACCCAGGAGGGCATTACAGATTTCTCCTCCTGCCTGCCCACAGGTTTATTGACGTTGGTGGCTACAAACTTCTTAACAATTGGTTGACATATTCAAAGACAACCAACAACATTCCCCTCTTGCAGCAAATTCTACTGACCCTGCAGCACCTACCACTCACTGTGGACCATCTCAAGCAGGTACCTTCAATGTTTACCATCCAAGTGCATTCGTTTTGGTTTAGTGTTACAGGTGAAAAACTCACACTGACTGATGTGGCTATGGTCTTGGCCTGTGAGGGAGTATGGTAGGAAAAATAGGAATTTGGAATAAGAAAGTTTGGTTCAAATTTGTCTCTTTTAATAGGTATGTGGTTTGAGGCGCTTTATATATCTGAGCCTCAGTTTTTTTATCTATAAAATAGGAATAATTGTACCTACCTAACTGGATTGTTGTAAGGATTAAGTAAGACTATGTCTACAAAGGTTTTGTAAAAGGTAAAAGTACAATGTTAGCGTTAGTCACTGTTAAATGACTATTAAGAAACCGTGAGTGAGTTTGGGGCGTTGTGAGCTCCGAGTGGGCCTCTTGTCCTCCTGTCGTTTACCTTTCTGCTGCTCCTCATCTCTCCTAGAACAACACAGCCAAACTGGTGAAGCAACTGAGCAAGTCAAGTGAGGATGAAGGTAGGGGCCAGTCCTTCCTCTCTGTCCTGGGCCTTCCTCCATCGCTTCCACTTAGTTCACTTTGTTTCTCTCCCCATCCTTGGATTGTACCTTCCTCCCTTCCTCTTTCTACCTCACTTTGCTTTTCTCGTTTTTTAAAAAATTTAGTTCCTCTAACCTGTCCCCTCTCTCCTAGCCTCAATTCCAAATGGAATTTGGCCTTTTCTCTCCTACTGAGTGTAAGATAAGGTCCCATACTTTAACTAGAAGCTGATACCTAAGATCTCTTGGTGTAAAAGTCAGACACTTAAAATTCTTTGGGGGAAATAGTGTCATCCTAGAGTGTCTCATTATCACTGACTTTTTTTTCTGAATAAACAGCATATTCTGGGACCTTCGATGTCTATTCTCCTAATAATAGATGTACTGGTTCTACCGGTAGACACCTTCCTGTAGTGCTTGGGCAGAGTCCAACTCCTGGAGTGTATCATAGCTTCGATAGCTACAGATTCTTTCTAGGATGAAGGGTTTCGGAGCTCCTGGCAAAGGCCATACAGTTCTGCCTTGAAGGTAGAGCCTGGCTCCCGAAATCACAGCCTTTTCTTTTCTTTAATTTTACTGGGGAACAGTGTGTTTTTCCAGGACCCATCAGCTCCAAGTCAAGTAGTTGTTTCAATCTAGTTGTGGAGGGCGCAGCTCCTTGGCCCATGTGACGATCCAACTGGCAACCTTGGTGTTATGAGCACTGCGCTCTAACCAATTGAGCTACCCGGCCACCCCACACACAGCCTTTTCTTTAGAGCAGAAAAGGGTTTGTATCCAAGGGCTAAATACCCAAAGATTTTACACCCAAGGCATAAATCGGGAGCGCAAGACACTAGTATTCAGCAAGTGAACAGTATTCTAGCAGAGTCTGAGCCCCGATCAGAGTTCAAGTTTGCTTTTTTCTAACGGGAATGGTGTGCCTAGGTCCTTTTGGAAAGAGGCTTTGGCCGTTTGGTATGGAGGGAGCATCTAGGCCTGGGTGAGCCTACCTGAAGTTCCTTTAGCTGTAGAAGAAAACGATGGGAACACTTTCTGAGATAAAGGATTTAACTCACAGGATTAAGTGAAAAACATTCCCGAACTTCCCATTCTTTTCAGTGTTTTAATTCCCAGGTTTTAGGTCCTTTTAGAGACAGAGCACTTCACTATTTTTGCAACATGTCAGAGTATCCTTAATATATAACCTGTAACACAGAAGAGCTCATTAAATCATTGCCCATCTTTTCTTTCTTCACTGTCAGGTAGATTGTTCCCTGTTTTCCAGCTGGCTCAATTGTGCTGCCTTCTTTGAATATAGATTTAATTACAACTGTGTACTTCCCTTATTATTTATTTAAGATTTTATTGGGAAATTGGGGGAGGGAAACAGTGTTTGGGAATTGGGAAGGGGAACAGCCAAGTTGCTGTCCTTTTGTTTTTCAGTCTAGCTGTGGAGGACACCGCTTCACTGGCCCATGTTGGTATTATGATCATTGTGCATTTCCCCATTGAGGCAGTTGGTCGCCGGCCATTGGATGGCAGTTCTCGCCAGCTGCCAGCCACTCACGGCAGCCCATGGCAGCCTAAGCTGTCGCCGGCCACTCTTGGCAGCCCAGCTCCAGGTTGAGCTGTTGTTCACAATCTTACCTGTAGAGGGTGCAGCTCACTGGTACATGTGGGAATCGAACCAGCAGCCCCGCTGTTCGTAGGCTTGCACTCTTACCAACTGAGCCACTCAGCTGGCTCCTGTACTTCCTTTAGATGCTGAAGTTTGTACATTCCTTATTGACTGTAGTCAAGTCTCACTGGACCATAGTATCTGTTCCTTCAAAAAAAGGCTTTAGGGTGCTCCTGCATTGGGGTTCATGTTGCCCTAGATACAGAAATTGCCAGTTGTGTGACTAATTTGAAAAGTTAGGTTTTCATGTTTTACAACAATCTATTGTTAAATGAGTCTATAAGTGGTGAGATGTGCCATAGACAAGAGTTGTTATTTGCCAAGTACAAAAGGAAAGACTATTTTTTTCATATATTTAGAAACAAATTCTGCTCTTTACCTTTAAATTCTCTGATCTTTTTTTTTTCTCTCAATAAACTCTGCTACCCTAAATTAGTCTGTTTTTAAGCTCTTTTTTCACCTCTGCTACACTTAATTGATTTTTTTTAAAGCCATCGCTAGCAGCATTCTAGGAAAAAAGGTTGCCTAGGAAATCTTTTTTAAGATGGATCTAAATCTACTTCCTTGAAACTTTGCATTAAGTTTGCCTTTAGGACAACACAGAATAATACTGTTTTTTTTGTTTTTTTGTTTAAATCTGATTTTAGTTTCTGTTCTTTTAACATGTGGTTCGGGGAAGAGCACAGGTGCTGGGTTCATTCTGCCCCTTCTAGCTTTGTAACTCTAATCTCTATGCTTGTGAGTCTGTGAAGGAAGATTAAAATCTTGGGGTTGTTGTAACAATGACATGAGATGTATGTGAAGCAACAGATGTAGATTTTACAAGGTACTCTGTAGTGTTCAAACATCTCTATTTTCTGTTACTGGGAGAATAATATTTTAAATTATATAGGGATTTCCCCTTTCTCTCACCTGCAGAACTCCGGAAATTGGCCTCAGTCCTCGTCAGTGACTGGATGGCTGTCATCCGCTCCCAGAGCAGTACCCAGCCTGCTGGTAAGCGCGTTCGTCCTAGCCCTTGTATTTATTTCTTTCCCACTGGGGAGAAGAAATGTGGCCTTCATTGCCCTCAGCCTGCTTCACCTCTGACTTCCAGTCTTGATCTAAATAAAATCTTTTTCTACTTTGTTTTTCCACAATAGAGAAAGATAAGAAAAAACGGAAAGAAGAGGGAAAGAGTCGAACCACCCCTCCTGAGCGACCTTTAACTGAAGTGAAGGCTGAGCCCCGGGCTGAGGAGGTCCCAGAGAAGAAGAAGGAGAAGCCCAAGTCTCTTCGAACCACAGCACCCAGTCATGCCAAGTTCCGTTCCACTGGTAAGGGTGTTGGCTGGCGCAGAGTATGTGGGCGTGAGCACGCCCAGGGTCTTGTGTTGGAATAGCTGGATTTATGACATGGTAAAAGAGGGAAGACTGGGATGGGCTGGGGAGGTTATACAAGGCTAGGCGACCGGAGAGGAAAAGCCAGGAGGGTCCGTGTGAGTTGAACCCCATACCGTGTCGCTTCCCCAGGATTAGAGCTGGAGACCCCGTCTCTGGTGCCTGTGAAGAAGAATGCCAGTGCGGTGATGGTTTCTGACAAGTACAACCTTAAGCCCATCCCCCTCAAGCGGCAGAGGTGCGTGCTGGGTTTCTGATGGGCTGGTCTGAGGACAGGAGGAAGAATGAGTGGGCAGTGCTGACTGTTCCTCTTCTAACAGCTCAGCAGCTGCTCCAGGAGATGCGGTACCCCCTGCAGAGAAGAAATACAAACCCCTCAACACAACACCCAACACCACCAAAGAGATCAAAGTGAAGATCATCCCACCACAGCGTGAGTCTAAAGTGTGGGAATGTGCTTTGATTGGGAGCAAACTTCATGGGAATGAGTGTGTGGGGGTATTCCTTCTCTTCATTATCTTCCTCCATTTTCCTTTGATTTCTTGGTGTCAACCGTTTTGCCACCACAGTCGGATATATCCAAATGAATATTTCCATCCGCTGACTGAATGGAAACTTCCAAAAAGGAAATTTAGGAAAGCAGATGGACATTTTTCTATATGTTATTGTTACTCATTCTTGAAAAACACCAGGAAATTTTTATACATGAAAATAATGTCATTTATATACGAAGGAGCTCAAATTGTTATTTTTAAATGCATAAAATAGTCAAAATATCAATTTTTTGTTTTTTTGTGGCTTTTTGACACATTTTGAAAAAAAAACAACTTGAAATCAATTAACACAGTGAAAGAGTTAACTTTTGCACCTCTGAAACTCTCCTTTCCTAGGATTACTTAGGAGTAATTTTAGAGATGAGCTGGGAGGTACGCTCTTCAGTAACTGTTTGGGGCGCCCCCGGCTGGCAGCGTAATCTGTCCTGTCCACGGTGGCTGACTTTGTCACTCCCTGAGCTGTGATTCATATCCAAGGCCATGGCTTGCCTGCCTGCCTTTAATAGAAAGAGAATAATATCCAGAATGTCTTGTGTAAATCATCCTGCATATGCTTCCCGCTCACCTTGCACTTGTTGTGTTCTCAGTTGAGGCAGGGTCTCCAGTGACCCATTTTTCTGCCCAGGCTTTATAGGTCTAGGATTATGAAAGGAAGGAGGTCTGATGATTCCATTTTACCCTTTTTCCTTTTGTAGCTATGGAGGGCCTGGGCTTTCTGGATGCACTCAATTCAGCCCCTGTTCCAGGCATCAAAATTAAGAAGAAGAAGAAGGTGCTGTCACCCACAGCTGCCAAGGTATGGGCCCTGAGCAGTAGGTGTCATGACAAGGGTGTTAAGGTAAAGTTGAAGGAAGGGCCCAGCGGCTGGGAGTTGAGGGGAAGCGAAGAGGAGTTTGCCTCAGGTGTAGACGGGGGTGGTGGGGCAGTGTTAGAGCTAGATCTTCATTTTTAGGAGCTGTTGTGGGATCCTGCCTTGGCCTTGGCTTTACTGTCAGTTCATTAACTTTTTCTTTTACAATAGCCAAGCCCGTTTGAAGGGAAAACAAGCACAGAACCAAGCACAGCCAAACCGTCTTCCCCAGAGCCAGCACCTCCTTCTGAGATTATGGACACAGAACGCCCAGGGACCCCGGTGCCCCCTGTGGAAGTCCCAGAGCTCATGGACACAGGTAAGGCTAGAAACTGGCTCAGGTTTGGGGGTTTTCTGAAAGGAAGGACCTGGGTCTTAAACGTTTCCTGCTTACAGCCTCTTTGGAGTCAGGAGCTCTGGATGCTAAGCCAGTGGAGAGTCCTGGTGACCCCAGCCAGCTGACCCGGAAAGGCAGGAAGAGGAAAACTGTGACATGGCCTGAGGAGGGCAAACTGAGAGAGTATTTCTATTTTGAACTGGATGAAACTGAACGAGGTTAGAGGTCAAGTTTCCTATATAATAGGTGGGTGTAGAGTATTTAAAAAGGACACGGTCATGCTTACTTTCCCTGTTGCTTTTTCTCTCCTTGCCAATAGTAAATGTGAATAAGATCAAGGATTTTGGCGAGGCAGCTAAGCGAGAGATCCTGTCAGACCGACATGCATTTGAGACAGCCCGGCGTCTGAGCCATGACAACATGGAGGAGAAAGTACCCTGGGTGTGCCCCCGGCCCCTGGTTCTGCCCTCACCTCTTGTCACCCCTGGAAGCAACAGCCAGGAGCGACACATCCAGGCAGAGCGGGAGAAAGGAATCCTTCAGGAGCTCTTCCTGAACAAGGAAAGGTGAGCAGAACAGGTCAATGCCCTGGGGTGCTGAGTGCTAGGACCCAAGGGGAGCATACCCTGGGGTAATTAGAGGGTGAGGGTTAGAAGAAATTTGAGGGCCTGAATAAATTATTTGACTCCTGTTCTGTTGTTCATCACCTGGGCATTCCTGATAGTCCTCATGAGCCTGATCCTGAGCCCTACGAACCTGTACCCCCGAAGCTCATCCCCCTAGATGAGGTGAGTGTGATGTGGTGATGAGGGTGGGGGTGACTGATGTGGGTGCAGCTTTCACATGAGACTCACTTCATTCTGTAGTCAGTCCTCTTTTTTCTGTTCTGCTTTCAGGAGTGTTCCATGGATGAGACTCCGTATGTTGAGACCCTGGAGCCTGGAGAGGCCGGTGGCTCACCTGATGGGGCAGGTGGCTCCAAGTTGCCTCCTGTTCTGGCCAATCTTATGGGCAGCATGGGTGCTGGGAAGAGCCCCCAGGGTCCTGGAGGAGGAGGCATCAATGTCCAGGAGATCCTCACCTCCATCATGGTACAAGCCCTCCTTCCTCTTTCCACTTTCTCGGGAGCTTCCCTTCTCTTTACCCCAGTGTCCTCATCTCCCTTATGGCTCTCCCTTTCTCCGCTGCTGGTTACCGTTGCTCTCTGTTGACCTGGCCCTCTATTGACCTTGCCTCACAGGGTAGCCCAAATAGTCATCCCTCAGAGGAGCTGCTGAAGCAACCAGACTATTCAGACAAGATCAAGCAGATGCTGGGTAAACACTGGGGTCAGCCCAGGGATGGGGTGGGAAGCTTGCAGTGAAGTTGAGGAAAGCAGGGGTGGCCAGACATGGGAGGGGAGACTAGACCCAGAGAGCATTGCTCTGCCGTGATGGTCTTTGAGGGTCATTTGGGTACACCTAAGTGAGAAGACAGGTCACTCTTCTAGAATCCTCTTGCTGACTGACTCCTGTTTTCATTAACAGTGCCACATGGACTCTTAGGCCCTGGTCCAATAGCCAATGGTTTCCCACCAGGAGGCCCTGGGGGCCCCAAGGGCATGCAGCACTTCCCCCCTGGCCCTGGAGGACCTATGCCAGGTAGGTGGTGAGTGAAGTTGGCCTGGTAATAGTATAGGAGTGACCAAAAGAAAGGAGGTGGTTTAGGGTGGGAGACGTTAGCCCCTGAGTATAGCAGGCAGCTGATCTCTCCCTTTTTTCCCAACAGGTCCCCATGGAGGCCCTGGGGGCCCTGGTGGGCCAGTGGGTCCACGTCTCCTGGGTCCTCCACCCCCTCCCCGGGGGGGTGATCCCTTCTGGGATGGCCCTGGTGACCCCATGCGGGGCGGCCCAATGCGAGGGGGTCCAGGACCAGGTCCCGGACCATACCATAGAGGTCGTGGTGGCCGAGGAGGAAACGAACCGCCACCTCCTCCTCCTCCATTTCGAGGGGCCAGAGGAGGTCGCACTGGAGGAGGACCCCCTAATGGACGAGGGGGCCCTGGTGGGGGCATGGTTGGAGGTGGTGGGCATCGTCCCCACGAAGGCCCTGGTGGGGGCATGAGCAGCGGCGGTGGACATCGCCCCCATGAAGGCCCTGGCGGTAGCATGGGTGGGGGACATCGTCCCCACGAAGGTCCTGGTGGTGGCATGGGCAGTGGCAGTGGCCATCGTCCTCATGAAGGCCCCAGCAGTGGCATGGGTGGAGGCAGTGGACATCGCCCCCATGAAGGTCCTGGACATGGGGGCCCCCATGGCCACCGGCCTCATGACGTCCCTGGTCACCGAGGCCATGACCATCGAGGGCCGCCACCTCATGAGCACCGTGGCCATGATGGCCCTGGCCATGGAGGAGGGGGCCACCGAGGGCACGATGGAGGCCATAGCCACGCAGGAGGTGAGGATGATCTCTGCCCCCACATGGCTTGTGTTGTCCCATACAAGTTTCTGGGGAGTGACACTGCCATCCCTGGCTATACTAGGCAGAACATGAGGTCACCTGTTCCCAGCATGCATGGCTGTTCATACCCTTTGCCCTTTCCCCAAATCCCTAAGACTACATCTTTCTGAAGGAGTTCTTAGGCTGCCATGGACTTGGGAATCGGTGAGGCTGGCACCGACCTCTGAACCACTTCCTGTCTAACCATTCCACCATCTTTTCCACAGACATGTCGAACCGCCCTGTTTGCCGACACTTCATGATGAAGGGGAACTGCCGCTATGAGAACAACTGTGCCTTCTACCACCCGGGTGTCAATGGGCCCCCCCTGCCCTAGGGACTAACTGCCTGCCCCACCCACACCCCCCTTGTGGACTGCAGCCTTGCTCCTTCCACCATTATGGCTTCTGTGAGGCCCATTCCCTTCCCCAGCCAAGGAGGAGCTGGCCCCGTTTCCACCTGCTTGGGTTCTGAGGGTTCCTGATCACTGGTGCGCATTGCTGTACATACTTCAGTCTGGGAGGACAGAGACCGCACACATCTGTACCCTGGACTGCCGAAGAGGAGACCCAGTTGGCTTCACTTTTGGAGGAGATTTGCCCTGTAACCCCAAGCCCCTGTCCAGTATTACCTTTAATGCCTGAGAACCTAAAGCTGGTTATCCTGGAGAACACCTCTGCCCTCCTGTTGTGGGTCTTCCACATAACACAGAACTGACATGGGATCAGCTGCACTTACGAAATCGTCCCAGCCAAGTTCATTATTCCTAATGGGGTGGGGAGATGGTAAAAGGGGTATTGTGTATCCCACTGCACTGAAAGGGCTCAATCAGGCTGGTTTGAGTTCTGGAACACGTCGTCCCCACCTCTTCCCCAACACAGGCTTTACACATTCTGAGTCCTTTCGCAAATAAGACTGCAGCCTTCTGTGAACACAGGTCTGCATCATGGCTCTGCTGAGTTCGATGGCAAGTTCACATTTGCATCCAATGAAGGTTTTAGCTGGCATAGGTGAGGCCAGCGTGTTGGTTCACCACTGCATACAGATCATTCTGGAAACTAACACGAGTGAAACCAGCTTTTCAACTGAAGCCCAGCTTGCTGGGCCTGACCGTCACTACATGCACTGCCTTTGGGGGTTAGCACACCCCTCCCCCCGCCCCCACTTGGGACCTTGTCGATGTGAGGCCTCTAGCTCCCCTGCTGTCAGCCACCTGTGAATCCCCACCAGGCGCCTTCCTGGGTGGATTCAACAAGGCAACGGCCTTTCCCAGCCCCCCTGTCCTTCACCTGTCTGGGCGTCGGTTGTTTTCTGTGAAAACAGTGGATTGGTGGGTTTTGTGCAGGGTCTTGGGTTAGAGCCACAATGGATTTGAGGATGAGTATTTTTTTCTTTTGGTTTTGTATATTTTGTACATTAATAATAAACAGTGGAAAGAGAAGTAGCTTATTTAACCCCTGGTGTGTTTGGACTCGTTAAAAACCCAGCCATAATCAGCTGTTTGAGGTACATACAAACCTTTGTGAAATGTTTTTAGATCCTTGAGTGGAGCTAACTTGTACTTGAAAGTCACAGTGTTGGTATTAAGTCAGAGACTGGTGAGGTGGAATACTCTAAATCACCATGGATGCAGCGCAGGTTGCCGGGCCTGCAGAGGGTGAGGGCACACCAACTCAGTAGACAGCGGTTCTCAACCTGTGGGTCGTGACCCCTTTGGGGGTCGAACGACCCTTTCACAGGGGTCGCCTAAGACCATCGGAAAACAAAAAGATATTTACGATTCATAACAGCAAAATTACAGTTCTAGAGTAGCAACGAAAATAATTTTATGGTTGGGGTTCACCACAACATGAGGAACTGTAATAAGGGGTCGCGGCATTAGGAAGGTTGAGAACCGCTGCAGTAGGACCTGCCAGGGAAGGAGTGTACGTGGGGGTGGGTGAGAGAGGCACAGGGAGAGCACTGAAAGGAAAGCCCAGGAGCAGAGAAAAGACGGCAGCTCCTCAGGGCCAGTTCCAGGGGAGAAAGTGGGAAGCAAGAAAAGGTCCAGTGCAGACTGCTCTCCAAACAGGAGCTCTGCAGTCAGAGGAAGAGGCCTGCAGCTAGGAGATGGAGGGTCCAGGTTGTTTTCAGTTCTTAAGGACAGGTATTAAATTGAAGGCCTAGTTGATAGAGTAAGATTCCTGGGAAGACAGGAGGTTTCGGAGAATAGAAATGGAGGAGTAGGATTAACTTTAAATAGGAAGTTTTGCTATTCTTGAAACTAGAAAATAGGAGTATATTATTACATTTTGGGAGGAGAGGGAAGATGGGGATATTGGGGTGTGGGTTGAGAATAGTGGCTTTCTACCTCAGCGTTCATCAGAATCATCTGTTAAAAGATAGATTGCGGGCCAGGTCCAGCCAATTTCCTGATTCAGTATGTTTGGGATGGATCCTGAGATTGTACATTTCTAACAAGTTCTCCATTGCGATCTGGAAAACACTGACGTCACTGCCCTACACCCCATTTCTTGGCTGTTAGTTCCAAGATTGGCCACATGAGGGCGACAACTTCCTAAATTTCACAGGCCTCGTTTACGTTTAGTAAGGCCAGTGAGCAGATTTTCTAGTCCCTTGCCTAGTCTCAGTAGGGGCTTCAGTAAGCCTGCTGTAGCTCTGTGCACTTAGGAGAGGACCTAAGAAAAGGTGCAATCTCAAGGCCAAGGTCAGAGGTGAAATACACAGCTCAAGTGAAAAAAGTGAATAAACATGTTAACTTAGTGGGTCATTCTTTAACTTGTGTTTCTTTCCTCCAGGTTCCATCTGTTGCCTGCTTTTCAAACCTTCCTTTTGTCTCCAGCAACAGGCCACAAGAACCATTAAAGAGAGCTTAAAGTTTTTTCTATTTTAATTTTGAGTCCAGCCATTTTTCTTTCAAATTCTCCATGAAAATCCAAAGTAACCTGTTACTTTAAAATTTTTCCTTGGTGGGGCAGGGAGAGAGGGTGAGCATCTCATGTTTCACCATACCCACTGACCGATTGATTTGTGTTGCTTCCTGAAGCCCCGCAGGCTCTTCTCCAGCCCTCCCCCACCCACACCCACCCCTGCTGTTTCAGTTGGTCTGTTTCTTTCTGCTTCCATCCCCCCAACCCCCACATACAAAATACCATTTGAACTTTATACGTTCTCTGTCATCTGCTTGCTTCCTTCGCCACCTTCAGGCTTTGGCTTCAATGTTACTTCCTCCAAGAAGGCTCCCCTCATGGGTCCATCTAAAGGTGACTCCCCCCACCCCCACCTTCTCCTAGCACCAGGTTTCCTGACATGCTCCAAAGGCACCACTCAGCTCCTATCCCTGCTTCTAAGACCCCCGGTGGTGCTGCTGCGACAGACAGCCACTGCCTAGAACAGCCAGCCTGTCTCCATTGCTACATTCAGCACTGGCCACAGGGCAACTTCTTACATTCCCAGCCTCCTGACCTCTGTATGTCCACAGGGCTGTCCTGTTTTCCACTGACAAGTCTTCCCTAAAACGCTTCTTGTGCAGTCCTAACAGTTCTATCCTGGCTCACACCCCTCTAGGACTTTGCTGTGGTCATCTTGTCCATTCTACAGGACACAGGAGTCAGATAAATGAGGGCCATCATCCCAGGACTGCCCCCCTACAGGCTGGGTGACAAAGGGCAGGTGAGTGTCTTCTGAGTCTGTTTCCTCATTAGGGAAGGTGTGCAGAAGAATCATTACTTTAAAATGAAAACATTTCTATGCTGCTTATCTTTAGTGCAGTTTGTAGGTACTAAAAGCTAGTTCACGAATAAAAACTTATTCTGTTAATGAAGTTCCATTTTTCAGGCTTTGGGTTACCCACATACTACTTATACAATGTAAATATGTTACCATATTTTGCAGTGTATGATGCACACTTTTTTGTCCAAATTTGTGAGGAAAAAGTAAGGATGCACATTATACATGGGTAGTACTAATTCCGTATCTATATAAATGTTTTTCTTTATTTATGCTTATGAATTAAAAGTGTTAACTCTAGAAAACAATATCTGTATGCAAAATAATACCCTGGAATACGATAATTGCTTTTGTTGAACTTATAAAGAACTTGCAACAATGAAGAGTTCTTGGCATTATATGATGCGTAAATATCATAAATTTGTTACCGGTACATAAAATTTCTTGTACCATATTATGTTGAAAAATAAATGCTAAAATTCCTTCATGAAATACAAAAAACAGGGCCGGCCGAGTGGCGTGTTGGTTAGGAGTTGCCTTGGGACGCCAGCTCTGAGCAGCAGGGCCCCGGTTCGGATCCCACATGAGGGCCAGTGACGCTGCGCCCTCTACAGCTAAGATGGTGAACAAAAACAGCTCGACCTGGAGCTGGGCTGCCGTTAGTCGCCGGCGACAGCATAGGCTGCAGTGGGGCTGGCTGGCAGCGGGCGTGAGCTTTCGTGAGCGGCCCTCCAATGGCTGGTGAGCGACTGCCTCACCCAGGGAACAGTGTAATGATAATACCAACATGGGCCAGTGAAGTGACGTCCTCAACAACTAGACTGAAAAACAAAAGGACAGCAACTTGTCTGTTCCCTCTCCCAATTCCCAATGCTGTTCCCTCCCCCAATTCCCCAATAAAATCTTTTAAAAAAAGACAACAAACAAATACCTAAATGTAAACAAATAAAGATTTGAATTAAAACAAAAGATTTTTTTCCCCTGGAAGTTTGGGCCAAAAATATGGGTGCACATTATACATGGGAGCGTATTATACACTACAAGTTACGGTATTTTTTTCTGTGTCCCATGCCCATGTTGTCGTTTTTTGGAGGGGCATCCTTTTGCCCTCATTTAGGTCCATTATTAATCCCATTACATACTAAGCATATTGATGGAGGAAATGAAACTTCTGCCGATGGAAAGAAGTTATTTTGGAGCATCTGAAGTACCTGCAGTGAAATTAGTGATCAAAAATTTGAAATGCAGAATTTGGTGTTCATTTTATAAATAACGTTCCTGCATATTTTATGTATCATCTCATCTAGACCAATGAGATGAAAATTTTAAGTGTAGCATTCAACATGAAATATATGTAACAAAAGTAAAAAAATTGAAAGCACTTTACAAACAATTGCGTATCGAATTCCTTAATCAACTTGTGAGGTAGGTTCTTTTTATCACCTTCATTTTACAAATGAGGAAACAGGTACCAAGAGGCTCAGTAGCTTGTCCAAAGTCACACCATTAGTAAGTGAACATGAAGCCTGGCTTCCACTGTTCTGATACTTCACAGAATTGTGGAAATTACATGTAATGTCTTACTCGGTGTGTGGCACAAGGCCCTGATTTTTTTCCCCTCAAATTATGTTGAGAGGGGTGCTTTATCTCTAAGTTGGAGATGTCCCCTATGGCACCTCTACAACTACCTCCATACCAAACTTTCACTTCCAGTATAAACCTTGCACTTGATTGAGGTCCAGTATTACTCATTCACTTGGCCAGAAAATAATTTCCCCAAATTAGATTTCCAAACTTGGTCTTAACCGTACAGTTCTTCATAGTTCCCCTGGAACTGGACACACCTGATCACTGTCTTCTGTCTCCAACCCCCACACCTGGGTCTTTCCCTTTCCATCCCTCACTCTAGTTCAGGACTTACTACCTCATCCCCACAGAAGTTAGGGGGTCCCCCTTATAAGTCCCATAGTTCACCTCACCCATCACTACCTAAAATCAGCACCAACCACTTGCCCCTTGCATTTTACTTTCCAAATCCACCTCTCCAATCTAACCCTAAAAGTGGGCACATAACTGCCATGTTCTCATTATTTAACGCCCAGATTTTTCTTCCTTCTAAACCTTAGATCTGCTCTTTTGCTAGGCTCCAAAAATGGCTGTTCTCTCATTATTCAAATCCTTATTCTTTTTCAAGGTCCACCCTCAAGTGAACCTGCCAAATAATCAGGTTCCAGATAATCTTTCCCTTCTATAGCATGTGACAACTTAGAATCTAGAGAACCACACAGTGGCAATTAATCCTATCACACGGTATGCTGGTGTCTTATTTCCTAAGTCTTCTCTAACTATTCATGAATGCAGACTTGTCTTTTCCCTTCTTGTACACCTCATAGTACTGTACATGTCAGCTGACTATTACTTTTGAGAGGATCGGCACTCTGGTCTCAGACCAGAGCGCAGAACTTGGGACAGTGAGAGACCAGTGTCCCAGACGGAAGGGATGAATCACTTTCCCTTCTCCTTGTCTAAAGGGCTGGGGGAAGGGAGGCTCCTCAGACAGCAAGCACTATCTAAAGTACAGTAAGACTGCAAGTTAGAACCATCAGTATCAGTGGGAAGAGAGGATACCAAATGCTGCTAGAAAACCGAATAAATCAAACCAAGAGAGAACAGTTCCAGCTCCCATGAATCTCCAGTGACAAGGCGGCAGCAACTCCTTTCCTTTATTTCCTCTCCTTGTAAAGGGAAAAGTCAAGTTCAGCAGCATCCCTTTCCTGCCCCCAAGTCCCCACCCAGACCAGAAACCGCAGGCACCAAGTCCCGGGGAGCAGCACCGGCCTCAGACCTCTCCCCCAGCTCTGAGCTGACCAGCTGTTCTCATGAAGTCAGCGTGAAATCCACCAAAAACTAGCGGCACCAAAGACCGGGAGCCGCTAAGCCCAAAGCTTTAAGGTGGATCAGAGGCAGGCTGCAGACTAATGAAGTCTTGAGACAACTGGCCACGTACGTCTGGCTAAATGGAACCCCACAGTAAGGAAGGTCACCTCTGCCTGCACAGAGGGATGTCATACACAGGCCAGCTTAGCTGAAGAAAAGCGAGCAGAAAAGTCTTTCAGAGGAAAAGAAACAATCAAAGTGGTCTCCTAGTCACGTCAGGACCACGCCCCGCCTTCCTGTGCTGGGTCAGCTTCAGACAGACGCAGGCTGCTGGGTGGAGAGAGGGGACATCTAGGCCACACGAGCTGGTCTTCCGGGAGACTTCCAGGGAGGGACGATCACTCTCGGGGGCGGTTGACTATGACTTCCCCCAGGGCCTCCAACACCTCCCGCTTGTAGTCCTCGAAGTCTCCATCGATTTGGCTCACACTTTGCTCCTCCACCACCCACAGCTGGCAGTTGGTTTCTGTGATGAGCCGGGCATCATGGCTGACAACGATCACAGCTTTGCAGAAAGACGGTTAGAATGAGGGTGGGCAGAAGGGAGCAGGAAATCAGAACATCAAAGAAGGGAGGCCCCGCCAAAGGACCTACGGCCTGGCCCCCAAGGGAAAGAGGACAGGGGCACATTCTAAGCTGACTCACCGCCCTTGTACTCGTTGATGGCCTCCCCCAGGGCATCGATCGACTCAATGTCCAAGTTATTGGTGGGCTCGTCCTGTGGAGACGGCGACATTCTGTGACTAAGTGCGACCACTCCTACCTATCTGTAACTTACCCCCTCCCACAGCCCACCTCACTCACCAAGATGAGCACATCGGGCTCCCGACAGGCCAGCTCTGCAAACACAACTCGGGCTTTCTGCCCACCTGTGGCAGAGGAAAAGGAGGCCCATCACGCCTGTCGCTGGTTGCCTTACATTTCTGCAGGCAAACTCAAAACGTGCGCACGTGTGCGGAGGCCCCCCCACGCCCTGGCTCCCTTCCTTCCCGCCTCCAGGAGGTCGCAGGGATAAATACTGAGGACCAGAACAGCTTCCCCAGCCCAGTGTACCGGAGAGCTTGCAGATTTGGATGGTGTGGGCATGGCTCTCTAGGCCGAAGCGTCCCAGGCACTTCCGGGCGTCCTGGTAGGGCAGATTGAAGGCCTGCTGCAGGTACTCAGTGGCCGTTTCCTCCATGTGCAGCTGCTCCGCGTACTGCTGGTTGAAGAAGCCGATTTTCTACCCCGGGAGAGACAGAGGTGGTCGGTGAGTCACACTCCCTCTGCCCATTCCTATTCCCCAATTATCAAAGCCAACTCACCAGCCGGTGGTTCTTTCTCATTTCCCCACGAGTCTGCAAGAAAAGAGCATGTGGTCAGGGAGGGAAAGGTGCCGCGGGTCCACACCCCAACCTCTCCGAGGGGCAGACGAATGCCAGAATGGGGCTGGGGCAGGTGAGTGTGAAAGGGAACAGGATGTTTCTCCTCATGTGACAAGGGCACACTGGGAAGTCAGAGGACGGGGCAGAAGGGAGTAAGAGAAGGATAAAGAAGGGGGACAGAAGCACTGATCCAGAATCAGGAGGGGACTGACCATAACCAAGAACACCCTTCCCATCCAGCGAGACTCACTGTCGGCACATTCTCAGGCCCCAGATGGGAATTAGGGACAGTTGGCGGGAGGATCTAACAGCATCTTTCTAAAGATCTGCTCTGTGGTTGAGGAAAAGGGCCCTCTCAACACTTTCCTGGAGGGCGTACAGATGGCTACAACCTATCTAAAGCATTATATGGCAACATACTGCCGAAGCCCTAAAAGCAGTTCTAGGGGATTTATCCTAAGAGAAGACTAAATTCATAAAGATGTACAATAAGAATATTTACTATAGTAATGTCTTTTAGTGAAAAATCAGAAATAATCTAAAATGACTGACATCAAATAAACTATGGTAATAGATCCATGTAAATAAATGTACACATATAATTATCGGCACAGAAAATGTGTGATGTATATTATCTGGAAAAAGCTGACTACAGAACAATTCATGTGATGGCCCATTTTTGTTTAAAAAAAAGGATATGCACATTTGCAAAGGAAAAAAGGCAAAAGCTATCCACCAAAATTAGTTCTGGTTATCTCTGGATTTTTATTTGGCTTATGCAATTTCAAATCATCCTACAATGAACAAGTATTTCTTGCATAACCAAAACCAAAACACACATGGGGGTACAGCAATGTGGCCCCCTCTTCTCTAGATCTCCTCGCTGACCTGATCTAAACTGTTCTCCAGCACCTTAGGGAAAGGAGCCCTCCGTGAGGAGTTGTCTTTAGCGGCCCCCTGTGGAGGGCCCAGTTCTGGCCTCAGGTGTACCACGGCGTTTCCACTTCCCACGCACTGCTGTCAGTCCTCCCCTCCTGGCTCAGGACTTACCGGTGTCAGCTTGCCTGTCAGCAGCAGGAGCAGGGTGCTTTTCCCCACGCCGTTAGGGCCCACGATGCAGACTGCAGGTAGCAAGACAGAGGGTCAAAGAGGTCCCCAGAAACGCTCCTGTGGCTCCTGCTCCACATCCCTGTGCCACCCAACACCAACTCACTTCTTGAGTCCATGTCGATGCCAAAATCCAGATTCTTAAAGAGTGCTTTCTGCCCCTCATAGCCAAACGTGACACCTGAGCACCAGGAAAAGCAGCCGTTTCTTTTATGTTCAGAGCTACCCCCAAGGTTCCGCTCCCCGGTTACCCTGGCCTGGGAGAACAGGAGCAGGTGCCCTGCTGGGGCTGCAGTGCTCACCGTGCAGACCCAGCACGGGCGGACTGAGCGGCGGCGGGTTGGGGAATGTGAAGCGCACAGTGTACTCCCGGGGCCGCTTCAGCAGCTCAGGGGCCTCCTGCGACTCCTCATCCTGGTTCTTCCGGCGGCACTTCTGCTGCTTTCGAGTCAGGGCTTCCTTTGTTTGCTTTTCCTGCAGAGAAAGGGGAAAGGAAGAAACCCACACCTTCGCAGCACTCCCTGAAATGCAGGTTGGTGTCACCGAGCCAGCTCTTCCTCCTGAGTAGACCACCTCATCCCAGGAAGACCCCAAGTGCTCACCGCCTGCTTGGTGGACTTGCCACCCGCCTTCAGCTCCTTTAGCTTTTTCTCCTGCTTCTCATACTGCTTCAGCAGTTCTTTCTGCTTCTGCTGGTACATCTTCTTGAAGGTCACTGGGACAGAAGAGGACAGGCATCAATGGGTGACCCTCTCCCTGGCAGAGAGGGACAATCAGGACTGGGGAGGATGGGGATGGGCATCACTGTCTGATTCCAGAAAAATCTAGCTTATCATTGAGTCCCTATGGCCCCACCTCTCCCACCCACGGATGATCCTTCTTACTGTAATTGCCCCTATAGTAATGGAGCCGCTGGGCATCAAGATGGATGATATCGGTGCAGACGTCATCCAGGAAGCCCTGGTCATGGGACACAATGAGCAACGTCTTCCGCCAGCCCTGGAGATAGCTGGGTTTTAGAGAAGAGTGTGGAAATGTCACAGCCGTCAAGTTAGGGTACGTCAGGGAAAGGAGACAGTCTGACTACGGGGGCAGGGAGGAAAAGAGGGACGGCTATCCAGGGCAGAATGGAGAATGGGAACCAGTGATGCAGACTAATCAAAGACAACTCACTTATTGAGCCAGATGACAGCGTTGAGGTCCAAGTGGTTAGTGGGCTCATCCAACATCAGCAATGTGGGCTCCATGAACAGTGCCCTAGAGGGTTGGGCAGCAAAGTGCAGGGTCAGAGGGAGGAAGGTCCCTGCTCAGAGAACCCCAGAAAAGCTTCCGGGAGATGCAGCCTATGACCATGAACACTTCCCAATCTCTCCTTAGAGAATTTCCTGTGTGGGACATCGGCGAGGATATACACCAGGAGGGGAGAGAAATGGAGAAAAAAAGACCTGAGGCCTGACAACGCAGACAGGAAGGGAGAGACAAATTAGCCTTGAACCTCCTCCCTGCTGGCCTTGGAAGAATGGACAGAAGGGACCTGGTGGTTTGGGCTGGGAGAGTGGTGAGGTGGGCAGCCCACCTGGCCAGGGACACACGCATTCGCCAGCCTCCTGAGAACTTCTGTGTGGGCCGGTTCTGCATCTCAGGGTCAAAGCCCAGACCGGCCAAGATCCGCCGGGCTTTGGCCTCTGCAGCAGCTGCCCCAGTCGCCCGCAATTCTTCATATACCTGGGAGGAGGGAGAAGAGGACACGTGTCCAGAGGTTGCAGGAAGCCCCAAGTGTAGCCCGTGTCCCCTGCGCCATCTCCTCTACCTTCTCTAGCCTCTCAGCAGCTGTGTCATCCCCCTGCTCCAGCTGTCCTTGGAGCTGTCGCTCCTCTTCCAACAGCTTTACTCGCTTGGTGTCGGCTCGAAGAACAGCCTGCACTGCTGGTGTTTCGTCTGCTACCACCTCTGGGGGGCAGGGGGACAACAGTCAGGCAACCCTGAGGGCTAAGGACCTGTTCCGCCTTCCCTCAGCTCCACTTCTGCTCAAAGTAAACATCCCACAGTCCATTATTCCTCTCCCCTTCTTTAGCATTCACTTCCCGGTCCCCAGTGTCCCCACGTAACCTTCACAGCTCCACCAGCAGTTTCTTCTCTTCTTGGTCGGTCCCCCAACAACCCTCCCCTCACACCCTTTCCCCACCATGGGCCTCACCCTGCTCACACAGCAACACGTCGATGTTGGGGGGGATGCTCAGCGCTCGGTTGGCAATGTGCTTAAGGAGCGTAGTCTTGCCCTTGCTGGGAACGAGAGCCATCAGGGCCAGGCCACCACTGTGAAATCTCTCCTTTCCCTTCCGTCCCGCGCCCCATACCTCCAGCCCCTCCTCCTCACCCGTTGGGTCCCACTAGCCCATAGCGGCGGCCGGCCACAATGTACAGGTCCGCGTTGACAAATAACTCCTTGCCATGGGCTGAGATGCTGAACTTCTCCAGCTGCAGTCATCAGGGAAGCATGGCAAAGGGAAGGATGGGAACATGAGAACTCTCCCTTTCACAGAGAGCTGCAGCTTTCTCCCTGCCAGGAAGCCTGACAAGCCAAGACTGCCGGCATTATGCCCTGCTCTGCCTGTCCATGTCCCTGTCCACTACCTAACGGGGTCTCCCAAATCCAAGCCAGTCCAGCCTGTCCCACCCTATTTCCTTCCAGGGTGGACCCCTATACTTTTGCTTTTCTTATCTTCTCGCTCAAGCTGGCAGAACTCAAGGCATAAAAAACACCTCCAAGAGGGCCGGCCGAGTGGCTCAGTTGGTTAAGAGCTCGCTCAAGGGTTTGAGCTCTGAGCAACAGCGGTTCGAGTCCGGCCCAAGCTGAGCTGCCAACATGTGGTAGGATGACTCAGCTAAAAACAAACAAACAAAAAAACACCTCCAAGCTTTCTTATCGGTGGACGAAGCCCCCTTCTTGGTTGCCATGGCCAGAGGGAAAGGTGAGAACTGGTTCTTCCCAGGGCAGCTGGGTGGGAGAAACCCCCTCAGACCTCACCTTGATGTCAGAGGCATTTTCTAGCATAGCCTGGCGGGAGGACATCTCTGCTTGTGACACAGAGAAGTCATTCTCAGCAGCACTGGCTGCTTTTAATGAAGCCACCTGGCGCTCATACTCCATCTGAAAAGGAAGGAGAACCACTGTCTTCCAGTTTCCTGTCATCGGACACCGAGACAAGGTTCACAGAGCACCATTCTGTCTGTACTCTGTTTTACTTGTCCGCCAATTCACATGTCCCATAGTTAAAGCATAAAAATAAATTTCTCCTCCTCTGACCACTAAGAACCCAAGGCCTTACCTGTTTCTTCAGCTTTTTTTTCTCCTTTTTGCTAAGGTGAGCATAGGGATCATTGGCCTTAGCCTCCCCTGCTTCTTCCTCCTCTTCTCCTTCCTCTGAACCCTGTGAGAATGAGGGGATGGTAAAAAGTGAAAGAACACAGAATTCATGTCATCCACTCTAGTTCCACAGTCAGCTCTTTCCTTGTCCCCTAGAGTCTTGACATGTATCCTGGTGAATCTTCTCATTCTCATACCCACCCCTGGTCTCCTTGCAGTCCTTTATCCATTTCTGCCACCAAGAATGATGATACAAGACAGATGGCAGGAGTTATGTATGTATGCAGTGTATATATCAAGTTACGTATGTATGTGTTACCTGTAAATAAAACTACCAATGCAATGTAACTGAGGACGGAATAAATGTAATGGGTCGTTCTCCTCATGCATCCAGTGTTTCTGTAGCTTACACAGTAACATGCAAAGAAAAGGTCTGGCAGCCCTAACACACAGCCACTGAGAAACCCATAACAGGATGGGAAAGTACTAGAGGTATAGGGAAACTTAGAGGCTGCTAGACTCCCTCATGTCATACAAATGAGATAATTGAGAACCATGGAGGTGGAAGGATGTACTCAAGGCCACACAGAGCCAGTAAATAGCAAAGCCAGGTCCTTTCCACTCTGAAAATTGGCCCATGGGCCCAATCTGACCCAACATCTGTTTTTACATGGCCCGTGAGCTAAGAAAGGTTTTACATTTCCAACGAGTTGTTTAAAAAAAAAGGAAGAAGAATATGTGTCAGAGGTAATGTGTGTCCTGCAAAGCCAAAAATATTCACTATGTGCTAATTCCTTTACAGAAGTTTGCCGACTCCTGCTCTGGACAGTAACAGCACCCCCAGATCCTAGCCCCCCTTCCCTAACACCAAAATATATACCTGCTCTGCATTCTTGGCATTCTCCTTCCCTTGCTTGGGTGGCTCCTTTTCTTTTGTTATTTCTTCTTCATCCTCTTCCTCTTCATTGTCCAGAGCAGCAAATTTATTTTGAGGCTAACGGAAAAGACAGCAGGTCTGATGAAATGCCCAAATCCCTGAGACCCAGCACCTCCTCCTGCCAATTACTCCCTCACCTTGGCCTTCTCCTTTGACTTCTCTTCCTTTCCCTTTTTGCCCTTGAGCCCCGGCTGTTGTTCTTCAGATACAGCCTGGACAGGACACACATATATACAAACACAAATTAATTTGCTATCTTGTTGTTTAACAAGCGTTTCCAGGGAGTCCAGGACTAGGGGTTAACTATACTGAGTGGTGCTAGGAAGAAAATAAGACCCAGAAAAACCCTACCCTCCACCTTGAGGCTAGATAGTAAAGAGAAAAGTACAGAATATTTATAAAGAAAAGGGCCTGTGAGTCAGACAAGTGAGCTACATGGGTGAATGGCACCAGCACTGGAGGGCTTCCTTTAGAAGGCGCATCTTGAGAAGAGGTAATGGACGTGGGCTTGGGGAAGGCGTTCTAGAAAGATGGAGGACAGAGCATAGAGAACAAAGGCTTTAACATAGACATAGTCCACTCAATACCAGATGTGATCAGGCTGGTCTGAAAGGTTCGCATGGGCGAGTCCCAGGTAACAATGCACAGGGTCCAAGTGCAAGAGCAAAGACCTGAGGCCTTTGTTTTAGACTTGTTTGAAAGCAACAAAATCACTGCAGATTTCCAAGTGATGAAAGGAGTATTTTAAAAGGCTGATTTTGATAGTATAAGCAAAACAAGCCTAGAAAAGCTAGCTGAAAAGCAGGAAGACAAGCCAGGGCATTACCACACCACGGCGGGAAGGCACTACATGGGGCAGGAATACCCGGCACAGCCTACTGATCCGATTCTCACCTTATTGAGCCTATTCTTCTCTGGCTTGGCAGGCTTAGGAGGGTGTTTTTCTTCCTCCTCCTCTTCTTCACTCTGATCCTGAATTAGGGCTGCAAAAACGTTACCACCCTGGAAATTAAAAGGGCCAGAGAAGTCAGTGGGATGGTCATGGTTAAGCCCCTGAGTTCTCTGGTTACCAATGCAGATGGCTTACCTTGGTTTTCTTCCCTCCTCGGGGTATCGGGGCAGGCACTGAAATGACAAGGAAAAAAGATGAGGCAAGAAAGAGAATTACTGGGCTGGCCGAGTGGCTCGTTGATTAAGAGTTAGCTTGGGATGCCAGCTTTGAGCAGCAGGGCCCTGGTTCAGATCCCACATGAGTGCCAGTGACGCTGCACCCTCTACAGCTAAGATGGTGAACAACAGCTTGACCTGGAGCTGGGCTGCCGTGAGTCGATGGCGTAGGCTGCAGCCCCTGCTGCAGTGGGCTGCTGTGAGTTATCGTGAGCGGCTGGTAGCCAGCGCGAACAGCCAGCAGCTGGTGTGAGCTGCCGTGAGTGCCATCCAAATGGCCGGCAAGCGACTGCGTCACCCAGGAAGAGCGCAATGATAATACCAACATGGGCCAGTGAAGTGACGTCCTCCACAACTAGACTGAAGAACAAAAGGACAGCAACTTTTCTGTTCCCCTCCCCCAATTCCCCAATAAATTTTACTGTTGTTTTTTTTAAAATATTTTTATTGGGGAATTGGGGGAAAGGGAACAGACAAGTTGCTGTCGTTTTGTTCTTCAGACCAGTTGTGGAGGACGTTGCTTCACTGGCCCAAGTTGGCACCATCATTGCGCTCTTCCCGGGCGAGGCAGATCAGTCGCCGGCTTCTGGACGGCCGCTCACTGTGGCTGCTGGCCGCTCACGCTGGCTGCTGGCCACACACGGTAGCCCATGGCAACCCACTGCCACAGGGGCTGCAGCCTACGCCGTCGCCGGCGACTCACAGCAGCCCAGCTCCAGGTTGAGCTGTTGTTCAGCATCTTAGCTGTGGAGGGCAGTGTCACTGGCCCTCATATGTGGGATCCGAACCGGGGCCCTCTGGCGTCCCAATCCAGTTCTTAACTATCGTGCCACTCGGCCAGCCCTCCTCAATAAATTTTAAAAAAGAATTACTGGGCCGGCCGAGTGGCTCAGTTGGTTAAGAGCTTAAGAGTGTGAGCTCTGAGCAGCAGGGTCGCCGGTTCGAGTCCCACATGGGCCAGTGAGCTGCCAACAGGTAGCAGGACAGCTCAGCTGGTGAGGGCACATGCTCCTTAACAACAAGGTTGACTGTTCTACTGGTGGGCTACGCCTGCCCGCACTAAAGACTGAACTCAGCACCTTGAGCTGAGATCCCACCCAGGTGGCTCAGGGAATACAGCATGTACTCTTAACAACAAGGCTGCCGGGTTTGACTTCTGCATGGGATGATGGCTATGCCCACCCGCAACTAAGATTGAACTTGGCACCTTGAGCTGAGCTGCTGTCCGGATGGCTCAATGGATAGAGTATGCATTAACAAGGCTGCTGGCTCAACTCCCGCGTGGGATGGTGGCTACACCCACCCGCAACTAAGACTGAACACAGCACCTTGAGCTTAGTGGCTATGAGCTGCTGGATGGCGATTGGACTTGGAGCTGAGCTAGCTGCGCCCTCCACAACTAAGATTGAAGGAGAACAACTTGGCTGTTCCCCTTTCCCAACACTGTTCCCCTCCCCCAATTCCCCAATAAAAAAATCTAAAAAAAAAAGAGAATTACAATGTCTGGCTCCTCAATCTAAGCCAACTCAAAGATGAAGGAACGAGGCCTTCACTCTTCATAGCTCAGGAGTTCATTTACCCTCATCCTCCTCATCACTGGCTGGCACTGAGAGCTTCTTAAGACGCTCCATAAGCTCTTTCTCATCTCCATCATCATCCACATCCTTCTTCCGCCGGCCTTTTCGGGTGTCTCGTTTCTTTTTTTGCTGCTGAAAGCAAAGAGGATGAGATAATGAGGCTGAGGCCCAGGCACCTGTGGGACCTCTGCCTCCAAGAGTCCCCATCAGCTGGGTGAACCAGTGTGGGCCGCAGAGGGGTTGGTGGACCCTGGATGCCCCCCAGGATTGGTGGGCCCAATGCTCAAACCTGCTGCTGCTGCTGCTGCTCCTTCTCCTTGGACAACTTCTCCTCTTCCCCAGCGAGTTTATCTTCTACTGCCAGCTCTTCAAAGAACTATAGGGAGAATTAAGATGTAGGTCAACACAGCTGAGACCAGAACCCAGCTAGTCTGTCATGCACAGGCCTGCCACCCCACCCTCCCATCCTCACCCTGCTTCCTCTCTCTTTTTTTTTTTTTAAAGATTTTTATTGTGGAATTAAGGGATGGGAACAGCGCTGGGGAATTGGGGGAAGGGGAACAAACAAGTTGCTGTCATTCTGTTCTTCAGTCTAGTTGTGGAGGATGTTGCTTCACTGGCCCAAGTTGGCACCACAATTGCGCTCTTCCCGGGCGAGGCACATCAGTCGCCGGCTTCTGGACGGCCGCTCACGATGGCTGCTGGCCACTCACAGTAGCCCATGGCAACCCACTGCCACAGGGGCTGCAGCCTACGCCGTCGCCGGCGACTCACAGCAGCCCAGCTCCAGGTTGAGCTGTTGTTCAGCATCTTAGCTGTGGAGGGCAGTGTCACTGGCCCTCATATGTGGGATCCGAACCGGGGTCCTCTGGTGTCCCAAGCCAGTTCTTAACCATCGCGCCACTCAGCCGGCCCCCCTGCTTCCTCTCTTGACAAGCTCTTTCCTCCCCCGTCAAACCTCCCACCTTCTTCACATGGCCGCGTTTTGCTTGGAAACATGATCAGTTATCCTCAACCTCATTTTCTCACCGTCTTTTTGGTCTTCTTGTCCTTCTTCCCTTTCTTCACCACTTTCTCTAGAAGGTTAAACAGACGTTGTGAATGCTTATCTGCAAATTTCAAACCAGACTGATCCCCCCACAAAGCCCTGAATGGCCTCCACCCTATTTTACTATTTTTCTAGTTCAACTATCATTCCCTATACATTTGTACTGTCCCACAGGACAGACAGTGGTGGCTGGGTCTACTGGGTAAGTGGGAGGGAGAAAGCAGAATTCACAGGGTGAAGGTAGAGGTGGGAAGAAAGTAAGACCGAGTAGTCAGAGATCACACCTATGTTTTTAGCTGGCAAAATTAGTTGGGCTACTGGTACTATTATTAACTCGAGATATAGTGGAAGAGAAAGTCCACTCTCCCCACCCTGCCACCCATGGGGGGAAAGGTAAGTTCAGTTTGGGATATGTTGCTTGGGAAACCTGCAGGCCATGTAAATAGAGCTGTTTGGAAAGTAAATAAACATCTGAGTCTATGCTCCACCTGCTATGCTCGCACAACATTCTAGCACACATCACACTGTATTATACTTAGCACAGTCTTTCATCCTAGAGAGCCACCTGATAGACCAGTTAGCTTGTGGTCCCAGGGAGCAAAGTGGGAAGTAATAAAAGTTTACCGACAGAACATATTCCAGCTCCTCTCTACTGTCTGTCCTGGTTTCCTGGAAGCAGGGTACTATGTCTAACTCCCTGTTTACCTCCCACCATCAGACTGGGAGGCAATCAGCAGCTTCATGATTTCTCCTCATGTCTAGGCCTATCCACTATCACATTCCCCTCCAAACCATGCCATCCTATCCAAAAGCACTCCTGTAGTCATTTAGCTCTAAAACACCAACCAAACAAAACCCAGTTGCTTTCTACAATCTACCACATTAAGCACTTCTCAGACCAGAATTCCATGTAATCCACGGCAATCACTTACTTAGAAAAAAAATTTTTTTTAATTAAGTATTTACTTTGTATCCTTTTTTTTTTAAAAAACATTTTATTGGGGAATCTGGGAAGGGGAAATGACAAGTTGCTGTCCTATTGTTCTTCAGTCTAGTTGTGGAGGACGTTGCTTCACTGGCCCATGTTGGTATTGTGCTCATTGCACTTTTCTGCTGTATCTGTTCCCCTATCCACACCTGTGTTCTGGATACTGGCTTTTCACTGCTCCTTGCATGGTTTTGTCTGTCTTTGCTTAATCTAGGCCCTCTGACCAGTACACATTTCAGAATCTGATCTCACTGTTGGGTGACTAGTGTGATAGAGCTGAAAAGATGTACAGGAGAAGTAATGAAAGGCTTTATATTCCAAGAAGTCTAATCCTAAAGATATTAAGGAGGACCCATTGCAGTGCATAAGAAGGAATGACATGAGCAGCTCATCATGACAACACTGAGCAGTGACAAATCCCAGACTCTAGTTTCTCTCCAAGGACTAACACAACCACACCATCTCCCCTTCCTTTAATCCCTTTTGAACTTTAAATCTCACTCTGATGCTTGTGACTGAACTGTGTACAGGTTCAATTGTGAGAAAGTGTAATCAATCACCAAGGAACAGGATAAGGCTTAAGTGTAGCTGAAGTACTGTATCTTCCATCGCTCCTCCTCTAATGGCTCCTTCCCTTTAGTACATCACTTAAGCTGCTCCCAACTTCAAAGCTAAATAAAACGCTTTCCTCAACCTTACAATCTCCTCCCCCAATCACTGTTTTCTATCCCATCTTCACTGAGTCTCAAAAGCGTAGTCCACACTATGCGTCAATCTACATACACTCTTCAGGGAACTCCTTCGCATCCAAGACTTCACTGACACTCACCTGTCTTTACTTTTAGTCTAGATCTCTCTCCACAGCCACTAAACAAGCTCTCTCCTTGCCATCTCCTCTTAGAAATTCCCCAGAAAGCTCCAACTTGGCATTCAAAAGCTGACCTTATCTCTTCCAACTCCCCATCCTACAGGCCTACTGCTTTCAATTAATAGTCTACTTACTCCCCACTGAGTTACTTAAGTGAATGTCATCTCCAATTCTCCTCGCTTCCATTGGTCAGTTTCCAGTTCTGGTCAATGCCACTTCCTTAATAACCCTTTAGTCTTCACTGTTTTGGCTTACTCTCTTACCACTTCTCAACTGGATCACTGCAAGAACCTCTTAAGTGGCCTCCCTGCCTCCAATCCTCCAACCCTCACCAATTCAAGCCATTCTCCACTGCCCAGTGCTGTCACTGTGAACTGATCATATCATTCCTTATGCACTTCAACAGGTCCTCCTTCTTAATGTCCTTAGGCCTAAACACCCCAGAATAGCATATAAAGCCTTTCATTACCTGTCTTCTGCATATCTTCCTAGCACTAGTCACCCAACAGTGGGAACCAGCCAGGCTCACCAACATCACTAGCCTTGGACACACTTCTTTGCTTGGAATGCTCTCCCCCTTGCTAACTCATACAGATCCTTCAAGAATGAACTCAGCTTATCACATATTTCTGGGAGGCTTTGCTGACACTCCTACCCTACCTATTTGAATAGATGCCCCTCTTCTCAGCCCCGTAGCATTCTCAAGCATACTCATCACACTCTGTCAACCACTGTCTGATTAATGCTCTGTCCCCTTCACTAGACTGGGTGCCCCTTTAAAGCAAGGCTTATCTTATATCATTACATCCCCATTTCCTCTGCACAGTACCAAGTATACAGCAGGCATCCAACAAATACTTGTAAAATTAGTCACTTTTTATCTACTGTAATTATTTGGGTCCATTCTATCTCCCCCTTGAAGTGTCTTCAAGACTGGGAGGATGTCTTCATATTTTTTTCTACCCTCCCCAAAGCACAGTATATACAGTGCTCAACAAACATTCACTGTTTTCAAGTAAACCTTAACCCACCCCCCACCCCCCGCTTTCCAACACCCAGCATCTTTACTCTTGCTCCAGGTGAGTCGGATGTGTCTTAGGAAAGAGCCCATGAAGGAGTCATCTTCTCTTGAGAAATAGGTGGGATCATGGGCTCCTGAAGTAGGTGTAGGGGTGTGTGTTTGTGCGCGCGTGCAACAGAGGGGCGGGGCGGTCGAGGCACAGATTATATACAGAGGATGCAAAAAAAAATGTATACACATTTTAAGAAAGGAAAACTGTATAAAAATTGTAATACTTAATATATACCAATAACAAAAGATGAATACAAGTCACGTTTGCCCTCTGCAATTACAAGAGGTGCTCAAAGTGGTTGCATCAGTGTCCAGACACTTCACATGGCAGCAAACAATGCCTGAGCAAGGTTGACCAAAGTGTCCACTTGTATACATTTTTTTTTGGCACCCCCAGTATTTCTGCGGGATGTAGAACATAGGGTGTTGCGGACAATGTCCAAAAGAGAAAAGAAAACTTTCTCATTTGTCCCATCTCTCCCTCAGTGCCATATGCTCTTCCACATTTCTTGCCCAGTTCCACTTAGCTCCTAAGCAAAACCGGGCACCTTTTCTTTCACCCCCACCCCAAACTCATTGCTGCCGGGCAACTCCGCGGCCCCCGCAACGCCATTGCACGCACGCGCAGTAGCCCCGCGCGGCCCCGTCAGTCTTGCGCCTCCTTGACCCTTTCCTAACACACGCACACTTTTCTCTCGCCTCTTCTCTTCCCCTCTCAGTCCCTCCCTGCCCACGAGCCTCACCTGCGGGGCTCGTGCTCTCTCCGTCCCCGATCCACTCGGGCTCCGGTAGCTGCTGCTTAGGCCCCTTCGGCATCGCGATGGCAGTTACGGCAACTCTGACGGCGCCGGTTGCTATTTCCGCTTCCGGCGACGTGGGGCTCCAAGCGGGGCGGAATCTCCAGGCCGGCGTCTCAGGCCCCGCCCCCGGGCCGCGCACGTGCGCACCACACCAAGATCTCGGGGGCGTGCCTGCGGCCCCGTGGGGGCGTGGTGGGCCAGCTCCCAGCGGCGCGTAGGCAGAGCTTTTATGACTGTCTGGGAGCCCCATTTGGTGACTCTGCGACGCCGCATGACTAATTTCCAATTAGTACAAAAGAGTGGCGGCATCCTTTTCTTTTTTTAAATGGATGCTACCTTCGACCAGCCCTTTACGTCTGGTTCCGGGCAGAAAGGCTCAGTCCGTCTACTAAGGAAGAAGCCTTGTCTGTCTTGTGTTGAGATGTGTTACAAAATCCTGGAGTTTAGAGTTGTAAACGAGGAGGAACTCTAGCCTAACAAACAGAAATCACTGTACGGCGGAGCTTGGATTCACTTCTTCCTCTTCTCTCTCTCTCTCTCTCTTTTTTTTTTTAATAAAAGCTTTGCTGAGGTATAACTTATAATAAAATGTACATACAATAAGTTGACAAACTTCAAGGTCTACACATTGATAAGTTTTGACATGATACACCCATTACACCACCACCACCACCACAATCAAGATTTGGGTTCGCTTCTAACACTACCACTTAATAGGAGCAAGGTACCTGTCAACACCATCAGCTCCCATTCTATCCTTAAGCCACTACAATCATGCTTGGTGGCCTGAATCCACTCTTGCCAAAGGTCAACAGATTAGGGCCAGTTCTCTGTCCTTATCCTAATCACTGTCCCAGCAGCAGGTGATACAGATGGTCACTGCCTTCTCCCTTTGTTTGCTTCAGGGACACTGCTCTCTCCAGGTTTCCTTTCCATCTCAGTGGCTACTCACTTTTCCCTCCTTTCCTGGCATCTCCTCCTGAAGCCTAAAAGTCTAATGCTTTGGGGCCCATTATTTGACACTCTTCTTTAGACTTATTACCAATGTCTCATGACTTTAAATACCATCATCCATAATTGATGAAGGTCCCCAAATGTCTCTTGTTGTCCTCAACTTCTGCCCTAAGTTTCAGGCTCAGGAATCCAATAGCTTATCAGATAAACTCTCTGAAGTAAATCTCTGATAAATATCTCAAATTAACATGAATGAAACTGAGCTCTTATTTTTATTCCTCAAGCCTTTGTCTCTTCCAGGTTTCCCCAAATGAAGAAATTGCACCACATATAGAGGGAATATACCTCAACATAATAAAGGCCATATATGACAAACCCACAGGTAACATCATACTCACTGGAGAAAAGCTGAAAGCTTTTTATCTAATATTAGGAAGGAGAGAAGGATGCCTACTCTTGCCACTTTTATTCAACGTAGTACTGGAAGCCCAAGCTAGAGCAATTAGGGAAGAACAAGAAATAAAAGGCATCCAAATTAAAAGGAAGAAGTAAACAGTCTCTATTTGCAAATGACATGATGTTATACATATAGAAAACCCTAAAGAACCCACAAAAAAAAGTTAGAATAAGTAGATTCAGCAAAGTTTAAGAATATAAAATCAATATACAAAAATCAGTTACATTTCTACACAATACTAACAAACTATCTGAAAGAGAAATTGAGAAAACAATCCCATTTACAATTTGCACCAAAGAAAAAAAATACCAAGGAATAAATTTAACCAAGGAGGTAAAAGACCTGTACTCTGAAAACTATAACACATTGATGAAAGAAATTTAAGACATACATAAATAAAAGGATGTACCATGCTCATGAGTTGGAAGAATTCATATCATTAAAATGTCCATACTTGGGGTGAAATGTATAATTATTACATTGTTTTGTACACCTGAAACTAATTTTTAAAAAAACACTAAAAAAGAAATGTCCATTTAAAAAAACAACTCCATACTACCCAAAGCAATCTACAGATTTAATGCAGTCCCTGTCAAAACATCAATGGCATTTTTCACAGAAGTAGAGCAATTAATCCTAAAGTTTATATGTATAAACTTTATCCACATAAGACCCCAAATAACCAAAGCGATCTTGAGAAAGAACAACAAAGCTGGGGATATCATCCTACCTGGTTTCAAACTATACTACAAAGCTATAGTAATCAAAAGAGAATGGTACTAGCATAAAAACAGATACATAGGTCAATGGGACAGAAGAGAGAGCCTAGAAATAAGCCCACACTTATAAGGTCAATTAATCTATGACAAAGGAGGCAAGTATATGCAATGGAGAATAGACAGTTTCTTCAATAAATGGTATTAGTAAAACTGGACACATACATGCAAAAAAATGAAACTGAATGAAACTGAACCACTTTCTTACACCACAAACAAAATAAACTCAAAATGGATTAAAGACTTAAGTGTAAGACCTCAAACCATAAAAGTCCTAGAAGAAAACATAAGCAGTCAATTCTTTGACATTTTTTTTTGTTTTTTGTTTAAGATTTTATTGGGGAATTGGGAAGGGAAACAGTATTGAGTAACTGGGTAAGGGAAACAGCCAAGTTGTTGTCCTTCAGTCTTAGTTGTGGAGGGCGTAGCTAGCTCAGCTCCAAGTCCAGTCGCCAACCGGCCGCCTGTCAGTTGTGGGTGGGCATAGCCCACCATCCCATGCGAGAGTTGAACCAGAAACCTTGTTGTTAGGAGCACGTACTCTCACCTGCAGAGCCATCCTGCCACCTGTTAGCAGCTCAGCTTGGGTGCAGTTCACTGGCCCATGTGGGAATAGAACCAGCAACCCTGTTGCTCAGAGCTTGCCCTCTTAACCAACTTGGCCACTTGGCCGGCTGATACACATTTTAAGAAAGGAAAAAAATCTATTAAAATTGTAATACTCGGTATACTCTGATACTGATAACAAAAGATGAATACAAGTCATGTTTGACTTCTGCAATAACAAGAGGTGCTCAAAGTGGTTACCATCAGCATCCAGACACTTCTGATGACGG
>NW_017732400.1:6531-30626 GCF_001890085.2 Hipposideros armiger | reverse complement strand
CTAGTTGTGGAGGACGTCGCTTCACTGGCCCAAGTTGGCACCATCATTGCGCTCTTCCCGGGCGAGGCAGATCAGTTGCCGGCTTCTGGACGGCTGCTCACTGCGGCTGCTGGCCGCTCACACTGGCTGCTGGTTACATACGGTAGCCCATGGCAACCCACTGCCACAGGGGGCTACAGCCTAGGCCGTCGCCGGCGACTCAGGGCAGCCCAGCTCCAGGTTGAGTTGTTGTTCAGCATCTTAGCTGTGGAGGGCAGTGTCACTGGCCCTTATATGTGGGATCCGAACCGGGGCCCTCTGGCATCCCAAGCTAACTCTTAACCATCACGCCACTCGGCCGGCCCTGTATACACATTTTAAGAAAGGAAAAAACTGTATTAAAATTGTAATACTCAATATATACTGATAACAAAAGATTAATAGAAGTCATGTTTGACTTCCGTAATTACAAGAGGTGCTCAAAGTGGTTACCATCAGCATAATTTTAATAGTGTTTTTCCTTTCTTAAAATGTGTATGCATTTTTTTTGTTACCCTCTGTATGTATACACACACATACACACACACAATGGACTATCACTCAGCCATAAAAAGAATGAAATCTTGCTATGTGTGAAAACATGGATGAGCCTAGAGAAGGTTATGACAAGTGATATAAACTGAACAGAGAAAGACAAATATTGGATGATTTCACTTATGTGTGGAACCTAAAAAACAGAACAAATGAACAAACAAAACAGAAACCAACTCATAGATATAGAGAACAAATTGAGGGGCTGAGGGTTGGGGGATGGTGGAAAAGGGGAAGGGATTATGAGGTACAAACTTCTAGTTATAAAAATAGCCATGGGGGGCCAGCCGAGAGGCGCGTTGGTTAGGAGTTGGCTTGGGAGCGCGAGCTCTGAGCAGCAGGGCCCCGGTTCGGACCCCACATGAGGGCCAGTGATGCTGCGTCCTCTACAGCTAAGATGGTGAACAACAGCTCGACCTGGAGCTGGGCTGCTGTGAGTTGTTGGTGACGTATAAGCTGCAGTGGGGCTGGCCAGCAGCGGGTGTGAGCTTTTGTGAGCTGCTGTGAGCCGATGTGAGGGCCCTCCAATGGCCAGCAAGTGACTGCCTCACCTGGGAAGAGAGCAATGATAATGCCAACATGTGCCAGTGAAGCAACGTCCTCCACAACTAGACTGAAGAACAAAAAAAGACAGCAACTTGTCTGTTCCCCTTCCCCGATTTCCCAGCGCTGTTCCCCTCCCCCAATTCCCCAATAAAATCTTAAAAAAAAACAACAAAACCCATGGGGATGTAAAGTACAGCACAGGAAATACAGTCAGTATCATAATAACTGTATGGTGACAGATGTTACTAGACTTACTGCAGTGATCACTTTGTAAGGTATATAAATTTTGAATCACTATGTTGTACACCTGAAACTATTATTTTATTGTATGTTAATTCTAATTAAAAATAAATTTAAATAGCTCTTCCCATAAGATGACCTCTGAAAATGATTCACTATTCACTTGACCCAGAAAACCTCCAAAAATCATGCAAATCAAGAGGTTCAAATCGTCGTGTTCAATTTAAGCACTCTTGTGAAACTGCCCAGGCCATCAAGGGTATGCATATTCAAAAAGCCACCAAGTATCTGAAGGATGTCACGTTACAGAAGCAGTGTGTGCCATTCTGTCGTCAATGGTGGAGTTGGTAGGTGTGTCCAGGCCCAACAATGGGGCTGCACATTAGGTCGGTGGCCCAAAGAGTGCAGACTATTTGCTGCTCATGCTTAAAAATGCAGAGAGTAATGCTGAACTTAGGATTTAGATATAGACTCACTGGTCACTGAGCACAGCCAGGTGAACAAAGCTCCCAAGATGCGGTGTGGAACTTACAGAGTTCGTGGGCGGGTTAACCCATATGTGAGCTCTCCCTGCCACACTGAGGGGAGCCTCACTGAGAAAGAGAAGATTGTGCCTAAACCGGAAGAGGCTGCACAGAAGGAAAACATCTCCCAGAAAAAACAGAAGAAACAAAAACTATGTCCCGGAAATAAATCCAGAATCAAATAAATGCTAATAAAAGTAAAAGCAGTAAAAAACATATATTTAGAGAAATAAAAATAATAGTTAAAATTGAAAAAAGAAATTGCACCACCTTTTATTCTTGGGCCAAAACTGAAACATCATCCTTTTATCCATTCCCTCTCATCAGTAAGCCATGTCTGCTTCATTCATTCAATAAAAAAATGTATTTATTAAGTGCATGGCATGTGCCAGGCACTCCTGTAGGACCTCAGGATATCATCAAATAAAGATGTGGTACATATATAGGGTACAATGGAATATTGTATTGGATATCACTGATCTCTAGCAGGGGAGATAATGCTATGGAAAAAGAAAACATAGATCAAGGTAAAAAGTGTCAGGAGGGCAGGTTGTAGCACTAAATAGAATGTTCCTGAGTCTCAGTGAGGTGAAATTCCAGTAAATCCCTGAGGGAGGTGAGTTGTGGCCATATGGATTTCCAGCAGAAGAGCTTTCCTGGCAGAAGGAACAGGAAGGGTGATGCCCTACAGCAGAAGTGTACTTGGCATATATGGGAAACAAACAGAGAGGAGGTCAGTGTGTCTGGAGTGGCACGAGCGAGACAAGTACAGCAAGGTCGGGACTCCGAGGGCCTTTTAGTTCATCTGAAGGATTTGGCTTCTGTTCTTGACTAACATGGAAGTCATTACAAGATTCTGAGCTGAGGAGTGACCTGACATGGCCTACATTTTAAAGGGGTGACTTTGGGAGCTGTGCTGAGAGCAGACCGAGGGGTGTGGCAGGGGGGCAAATGGCAGAAGCAGGGAGACCTGTTAGAGGAGGTGACAATGGCTCAGCCAGTATGATAGTAAGTGGAGACGGTGACAAGGGTTGATTTCTGGATATATGTGAAAAGACAGCCATGAATTGGATGTCAGATGTGACAAAAAAATAAGGATGACTTCAACGTTTCTGAACCGAACAACTAGAAAGATGAGTTGCCATCAACTGAGACTTTAAATAAAACATATCCCAAATCTACCCACTTCTCTCTACCTCTACCCAGACCAAGTCACCATCTCTTTCCCCTAGACCATAGAAGTGGCCTCCTAGCTAGTCTCCCTGATGTTATTCTCATTCTCAAGTCTACCCTTCAGTCAGTAGCAGTTTGAGAGTATAAATCATTTGCTCAAAACTGAGTAAAATCCAAATGCATTGCCTGTGCTTACAGGGCTCTGTACAACCTGGCCCGTCGACTTCCTGATCTCTACCAGTCTGGCCACACTGGCCTTCTGTTCATACTTCACACAACTCAAACCCATTCCTGCCCCAGGACCTCTGCCCTTGCTATTCCCTATGCCTGGAATGCACTTCCCCAGATATTCCCATGGCGGCATTTAATTCCCTACTCTAGTCACGTTACCTCCTCAAAGTAGCCCTATGTATTGTAGTACTGACCTGTCACTCTCCAGCCTCTTCCTTCACTTTTTCTTCAGAGCACTTATTACTTAAGATTATATTACACATGTATTTATTGTCTATCATCCTCAGTAGACTGTAATCACTATATGGGCAAAGATTTTATCTTTTTCATCACTACATCCCCAACCCCTAAAACAGTACCTGGTCCAGAGGAGGCACTAAAATATTCATCGAATGAGTGTGAGGCTTAAATAGGACATTCATATGAAGAACTTGGCATGGACCTGCCACAGAGCAAGCAACAGGAAGGTCCACAGTCGCATCTCTGCCCGCCTCTCTCTGGTCTTCCCGTCTCCTTCTCAGGCCCGTCCTTGTCCTTCCTAACTTGGTCACCCATGTCGGCTTTCCCCCAGGCTGAGTCCTGGGCCCTCTTCTTCCCACTTGACATTCTGCTCCCAGGAGATTTCAGCTACAGACTCCTCAGACAGGTCTTTCATAACCACCATGTTTTGAGTAGCCCCCAACCATTCTTCTGTATGTTAATACTCCATTTATTTCCTTTATATCATTCATCACAATTTGTAATTATTCATTTGTTTACTTTAGAAACAGCTGCTGACAACTGGGAACTGGCTGACACTAGGAGCTAGACCTTGGTGTTGCTAAGAGCCGGCCTGGCGCTCTCACGTTGAACATAAACTTCACGGAATACCAATGACAGACAAGGTCATTCTGTGACAGTGAAGACAAAGCTCATAATCCTGTCTAAGCACGGACAAACACAAGGTCACTGTGTAAACCATAAATACTAAACAGCCCCTCTTGGCTACAATGAGTGATGCTTTAAAAACAAAATAGTTACAGCTTTCGCCATGTTTCATTCCTCCCTCCAAATGAATTTGCTGATGTACAAGCACAGAATTGCCCCCACTTCCTGATAGCACCCAATTCAGAATGATTTCCTGCTTCCTTGAACCTCCTCCCCAACCGGGGCTAAACCACTCAACACAAACCCTAGTCCTGATGAGATCCTCTACAGTTAATAAACCCAATTCTGACTGTAGGTGAGTTCCTGGTGCACTTTGGCTGGAAAGGCATTGGCACTTTTATTTTCCATCGCATCCCCAAATGTTAGCAGGGAGTGGCTGGTAGAGGATGTCCATCCTACCTTTTCGCCTGCTTGAAAGCCCAGCATTTTGCTTACCACAGGTCTGCCTGAATGCTTCTCCAAGCCTCACTGGCAGCTAAGTATTAGCCACAGGACTGGGTTATGGCCAGTGGCACATGACGTAAGAGCTGCATGTTAACTTCAGGGACATTTCCTTCCAGACAGACGGCGTGCTCTGTTGTTCCTCCATCCTGAGGCTTAGAGCACGAAATAGCAAATGAGAGCTCCACTCTGGACTATGAATAGGAGGGTCTGACCCCAGGAACTGTGGAGCTGAAGCTGGGGTTCTGAATACCCAAGCACGTGTAGCGGCATGACTGTCACACATGCCTTGGATTGCCTACCTCTTGACTTGTGAGAAAAATAAACTTCTATGTTGTTTTAAGACTAATTTTGGTTTCTGTTATAATTGAACTCAAAGCTGATGAAGTGAGCCATAGTAGGTGCTTAGTATTTACAGGGTGAATAATTGCATCCACGGTCATGGCTTCAATCACCACCTGTATGCAGGTAACTGAGGTTTATTGCGCCTAGTTTTAATCTGAATACCAAACCTGTATATCCAACTACCTACCTGATATCTCTCCTTGGATGTCTTAAAAAAGGCAGCTCAGACTCAACCACTCCAAAAGGAAATTAGTGGCATTCTCCTGTTTTCTTCTATGCAATACCTTTCTTTTTAAAAGTCACATACTTACAGTTATGATAGCCAAACTACCCCAAACCTAAAATACTTTCATTTTGACCTTAGTTCCAAAAGTCTACTTTTCTCCAACTGCACTATCAAAATCTATGCCACCATTGCCACTCACTGGGGTTACTGAACTAATTTTCTAACCTCCACCTTCAAGCCTGGCCAGCTCCACACATTGTGATCTTTCTGAAAAACCAACCTAATCTGTGGTACTGATCTGCCTGAAACTCTTCAAAGGCTTGTTGTTGTTTTTTAAAAGATTTTTATTGGGGAATTGGTGGAAGGAGAACAGACAAGTTGCTGTCCTTTTGTTCTTCAGTCTAGTTGTGGAGGACGTTGCTTCACTGGCCCAAGTTGGCACCATCATTGCGCTCTTTCCGGGCGAGGCAGATCAGTCGCCGGCTTCTGGACGGCTGCTCACTGCGGCTGCTGGCTACACATGGTAGCTCAAAGGCTTGTTTTAACAGACCCAAATCCTTATGTTCTGCACAGCCCCAAGCAGTCTAGATCCTCTTCTGCCTTACCTTGCACTGTCCCCGCAGCTTAGCAAACACCTTCACCTGTACCACACTCTGCCACCTTGCCTCTGGCTTGTCCTTAGAGCCTGCTTCAGCTGTCATCTCCCAAGATTCCCTTTAGTACAGACTCCCTTTCATCGTCTCACTTCTCTACCCCACCAACGACAGATGTTAACTTTACACATATTTGTAAAAACTTTTTTTTTTTTTTTAGCAGAGGGTAGAGTTTTGTTAGAGCAGAAAGTTACAGCTCTTGAAACGAGAAGGGGTCCCGACTGGGATGCCCCTATTTGTGATTTTTTTTATGAACATGTCTCCCCTGTAGTTTCATCAGTTTCAGCTGTCACCTCCAGTGCCTAGTATAGTGCCTGGCCCACAGGCACTCTACAAATATTTATCAAAAGACTGCTTTGTCATTACTACTCCATAAACATCAAACCTATATACACAGGCAAAATGTTTAATAACTATTCCATGGATACCTGGCTTTTCCTTTCTCCTACCAAATTTACCCTTGAACATAATGCAGCCTGGTCTGCTTAATGGGACTCACACTGGTTCCTTCAGACTGGAAGAAACTCAAGCTCTGTTTTCTCTATCACCACCACACAGGAACTAAATGAATAACTGGACCCCAACAAGAACAGCCTCATCTGCACCTTCACAGACGACTGGAACACAGGGATTAAAGAAAATGTTTGTTTCCACTGCGTTTATTACTAATATAAGAAAATGTTTAAAAAAATTAATTTTCAGTTCTCCAACGGCTCTCATCCTCCGTCATGCCCACACAACTGCTGGCCCATTTCCTCAAGGCCAGTTCAAAACTGAGACTGTTCACTCACCGTAGTTTTCACAGAAAACAACCAGTGCCAGGGATGTAGGGGAAGAAGGTAACAGTACTGTCCAGGTTCCACCCAAAGGTAGGCGAGATGGCGATTCACAGAATTCACATGAACAGGCTGGCAGCCTCACAATGACAGAGTCTAACTAACATGGGTGATGGGAGATAGGGGAGGCCCACCAGAGGCTTGAGAGGACATCTCACAGGTCTGCATCAAACCCAGAAAAACTGACACCAGAGGAATGGGGAGGACCAGGGAGGCAGTCTTGTGGAAAATTTCACAATTCTCCCAGGTTAGGAGGTGGGGAAAAACTAGAGGGCACCAACAGCCTCCCTCATTTTGGCAGAAATATTCTAGTGTTGGGAAGTCACAAAAATGCCATGGACACTGAGAACAGCTACAAGGGGACGCACAGTTTCACAAAGCACAGTGATCACAGACCATGGCGGCGGGGATCATGCTACTGATGCAGAAACTACGAAAAAAAGGGAGAGTGGCCTTCATGGAGTGACTGTACCGGTCATCCAAATTTGACCCCAGGACAGACAACCTGGTTTCACAGAGCAGCTGACAACATAGGGAGTAGGGGGCATCACATAAAAAGGACTTCAAACAAGCAGGTAGAAGAGAATGGTAGGAAACTGCTCCAGGGCTCAGGAATTGAAGGCAATACTCGGGGTTGGGTGGACATATGCACAAGTAACAGCACCAAATAGGTTTCCTGTTCAGCAGTCAGTTGGCAAGGGGGAAGAGAATCCAGGAGGCCTTTAAAGGGAGCAAAAATGGGGTCTGGAAGGCGAGTCCCTGGAGGCTGGACCAGAAGAAAGTGCACACTGTGCACCAGTGATGAAACCCAACTCTGGACCCGAAATGCAGAGGTGAGGGGTGGGGCAGACGTCACTAACTGAGGGTGGTGGGTGAACAGCCTCACAGTAGCCATCACAGGGCCATAGGCAAATAGGCCACTAGGTCACAGAGGGCTCCTTCCAACTTGGACAGGAAGGCACAGTCTCACAGAGAAGGTCCATTGACGCCTGGGTGGTAGAAGGCACAGAGATCCTCATATCGACAGTGGCCCTTTTTGGCAAAGTGTCGGCAGACAGGGCGATCAGATTTGTCTGTGAACAACCGAAAATCGGGCAATTTAAAATGTAAGAAGAAAACAAATGTAAGAGAAAGCAGATAGAGAAGGTGGTCAGATTTCCTACTCTCTTTCTTCCAGATGCTTTAGAATGGTAGTCTTTCTCCTGGGAGAAAATACATTCAGGCCTACTCCTACTTCCAGACAAAGGACAGCCCCAGGAAAGAATCAGGGTCACTCTGGGAGTGAAGGGTATTAAGTGTATACAGGCATATAGAAAATGGACCTCACCTTCTTTAACCCGGGGTCCATCCTTGGGTGGGCAGGTATTTTTGACAAGTGACCAGCTTTTGAGCCTTCGAGGATGTCTCTGTTCTTTGTGAAAGCCTCCCATGGAGGGACCACCATGGCTTGGTCCGGGAACGGGAGGCTCAGCATTGACCCCCCACCAACCACGACCATAAGGGCCAAACCTGGGGTCTAAGCCTCCCCAAACTGGGCCTCTGCCCCGGGGAGGAGGTGGGAGACTCAGCAGTGGTGGAATCCCTGGTCCCCTTGATCCTGGAGGACCTCTGTGAAGAGCTAGAGAGAGAGAGAAAGCCATGGAAAGGTGATCAATGGCCAGCTTACTCCTGATAAAGAAGCTCTGATTCTTTTTTTTTCACTTTTTATTGAAATACATTATACATACAAAAAAATACTCCAACTTCAAGTGCACAACTCAATTATCACCAAAGTAAACACACTTGTGTTTCCACCACCCAGGTGAAGAGATAGGACCTTATTAGCACTTCAGAAGTCACCCACCCTTGTGTCCCTCCTCCCCCACTATGCCACCCTCCTCCCCAAAGGTAACCACTGTTCTGACTTCTAGCACCACACGTTAGTTTTTGCCTGGTTTTGAACTTTGCATAAGTGGAATCATACAGTCTGCATTCTTTTGTGTCTGGATCCTTTTGCTCAACATGGTGTTTGTGAGATTCATCCAGGTTGCCTGTAGCAGGAGCTCGTTCATTTCCAGTGCAGTGTAGTATCCCATTGCATGCACACACAACAACTTATTTATCCATTCTAGTGATGGTGGACATGTGGGTGGATTCCAGTTTGGGGCTATAAGGAAAAATGCTGCTATGAACATTTTTGTATATGTCTTCGTTGCAAATATGTATGCATTTCTGTTGAGTATATACCTAGGAGAGATATTGTTGGGTCCCAGAGTAAATGTATGCTCAAGTTTAGTAGATAAAGTTAAACTTTTCCCAAAGTGGCTGTACCAGTTTATACCCCCACCAGCAGTATGTTCCACTGCCTTGACAACACTTGGTATTAATCAATCTTTTTCATTTCTGCCATTCTGTTGAGTGTGTTTTCTTTTGTAATTTGTGGTAAAACATGTAACATAAAATTTGCCACCTTAACTATTTTTAACTGTACATCTCAGGAGTGTTAAGTAAATTCACACTGTTGTGCAACAGATCTCTAGAACTTTTTCATCTTCCAATATTGAACCTCTATAGCTACTGAACACTCCTCTTCCCCCTCTACCCAGCCCCTGGCAACCACCATTTTACTTTGCATCTATTAATTTAGCTACTTTATTATTATTTTTTTTGGTAAAGATTTTATTGGGCAATTGGGGAAGGGGAACAGCCAAGCTGTTGTCCTACAATCTTAGTTGTGGAGGGCACAGCTAGCTCAGCTCCAAGTCCAGTTGCCACCCGGCCGGCCGTTGGCAGCTCACGGATGCTCAGCTCAAGGTGCCGTGTTCAATCTTAGTTGTGGGTGGGCATAGCCCACCATGCGGGAGTCAAACTGGAAACCCTGCTGCTAAGAGTGCATACTTCTAACCATGGAATCATCCAACCGCCTGCCAGCAGCTCAGCTCAAGGTGCCATGTTCAATCTTATTATAGTTGCGGGTGGGCATAACCCACCATCCCATATGGGAGTTGAACAGGCAACCTTATTGTTAGGAGAATGCGCTCTCACCAGCTGAGCCATCCTGCCACCTGTTGGCAGCTCAGCGGCAGCTCAACTCGGGCGCAGCTCACTGGCCCATGTGGGAATCAAACTGGTGACCCTGTTACTCAGAGCTCGTGCTCTTAACCAACTGAGCCACTTGGCTGGCCCCAAATTTAACTACTTTACATACTGCAGATAAGTGTAATCACACAGTATTTGTCTTTCTGTAACTGGCTTATTTTATTTAGCATAATGGCCTCAAGGTTCATCTATGCTATAGCATATGACAGGACTATCTTACTTTTGAGGGGCTGAATAATATTCCACTGTATCAATATACATTTTATGTATTCATCTGTTAACAGACATTTGGGTTACTTCCACCTCGACTTCTGTGAATAGTGCTGCCATGAACATGGGTGTGTAAATATCTTTTTAAGATCCTGTTTTCCATTCTTTTGGATAAAGACCCAGGAGTAGAATTGCTGGGTCATTAATTCTATTTTTCAAGGAACCTCCATGCTGTTTTCCATAGTTGTTGTACCACTGTGCAATCCCGCCAACAGTGCACAAGCGTTTCAATTTCAAAGTGATATGTTTTTATCTTGCATTTATTTTTAGACTAATGATGTTCTTATTCACACGCTTTTTGGTCATTTAAGTTGCGGTTTTCATGAGGTGGTTATTCTGGTCTTTTGCCCATTTTTCTAAAAGGTTGTCTAGAAAAGTTCTTCATATATTCTAGAATGAGCTCTTTTGATTACATTTGTTGTATTTTCTACTCTATGGCTCCCTATTAATTTCTTAATGGTGTCATTTGAGTAATAATAGAAGTTTACATTTCTTAATGTAGTTCAGTTTGTAAATCTTTCCTTTATGGTTAATGTGTGTTTCCTGTCTAAGAACTCTTTTTTTTTTTTTTAAGCTGAGCCATCCTGCTACCTGTTGGCAGCTCAGCGGCTGCTCAGCTCGGGCCAGGAATCGAACTGCTGTTGCTCAGAGCTCTTAACCAACTGAGCCACTCGGTTAGCCCTAGGAACTCTTATTTACTTCTAAGACCACAAAATATATTTATTTTCTAGAATTGTTTCTTTACCTTTTACACTCAGATCTAGAGTCCACTTGGAATTAATGTTTGCATATGGTATAGGTCAAATTTCAACCCCCCCCCACGAATATTCAATTAATCCAGCATTATTTACTGAAAAGTCCACTATTTCAGTTCCATCTTGATCATAAATGAAGTGTCCACATATGTGTGGGCCTGTTACTGGACTCCTTTTGCTGTTCTATTGGCTTATGTGTCCATCACTGTGCCAACACTACACTGTCACAACCACTATAGCTTCACAGTAAATCTTAATATTCAGAGCAAGCCCTCCCAATTCAAGACTGCCTTTTCTGTCTTCCCCTGATCCTTTCATTTCCATATAATACTGTAGAATGTTTGTTTACACACTCACATACACAAACACACACACACAAAGGGGGTTATAACTGGGAATGCATTGAATTGACAGATCAATTTGGGAAAAATCGACATTTTTTACAACACTGTGTTTTCCAATCTGTGAATATACAACATCTCTTCATTCATTTAGGTACTGAATCTTGATCTTTTGATTTTAAGTCCTTCCTGGGTTTTAGTCCTTCCCTTGCTCCCTTCTCCAGGACCTAATCAAAAGATCAGGGCCCCTTCCTCCTCACCTGACTTGGGGTCACCAGGCTTTCCATTGGCCATGGGGGGAGGGCCCAGAAGGCTGGGTGGTCCTAAGAGTAGACATGAAAATATAGTCATCGTAATGGACTAAAGGACTGGTGATCCTATTCTTATATTTTTGTTCTATTACTCATTTCTTAAGTCAACCAGTAAAGCCAGGTATATTCTCAGCTGTGTTACAAGTTTTCACCCCATCTATCTGCTCTTTCCTCTGCAAAAGTTTTCAGGATTGGCAAAAGTGGAGGCTTGGTCAAGGGAGATAATGCGGGAGGAATACCTATGATTTTCTTTCCCCAACACTGTTGCTATGCAAAACATCCTGAGGTAATCCAACCCCACTCTAATAGCTCCCCTCCGTCCCCGTAGTTTAGAGAAGGATACACTTCCACCTTCCCTGTGAAAGTCTGCACACAAATTGTTATTGCAACCTGCAACCTCTCTAAGGCCGTTCTGCAGCAGCGCACACGAGCTCTTCATCCTCTCCTCCCCTGCCTTCTTTAGAAAGCTTTAGGGCCAGATTGAAGTTGAGGGTTCAAGAGAGAAATCCTCTTTCAGGGCTGGAGCCCTCCCCTCCCACCCCAGCGCGTGCGCCCTTCCTCCTTCCATTGGAGCCCACTCCCCCGCACCTTTTCAGCCCCTAACCCTTCGCCCTGATCAGCTGGCAGAAATGTGCACACTCCTCCCGGGCTCCTCACCGATGGGAATCCCATCCTCTTCGTCTTCCGTCTCTTCACGCTTTAGCAGCTGGAGCTGCTGCGGTGGCGGCTGCTGCTGCTGCTGCTGCTGACTCTGCTTCTTTCGTCTCGGCATCGTGGCTGCGGCAATGGCTGCAGCGAGATTTGGAGGGCAGTGAGGAAGGGGCACGCTGAGATTGTTTCCGCTTCCGGGGGGGGGCGGTGGGCCCGAGGCTAAAGCTCCAGCCATTTAACTTCCGGAAGGCTGTGGGGAGCCCTTGTGCAGCTCATTTTTACTAAGCTGCCTCCCTCTGTTCCTGCCAGGCACGGCGTAAATCTCAAACCTCCCCTTCGTTGCGCTCCTATAAATGCTTTAAAAAATGTCTCCTCCCCTCGCTGAAAAAGACTCCACAACCGGCTTTCCACAGTGTGCAATAGAGTCGTCAGGCTCTCGGGCAAGAAGGTCTGAGAAGAGGGCTGTCGCACGCTAAGGTCGTCACATCCGGTTCCCGGTTACTATGGTAACAGCTGCAGGCACAACTTCGTGACCTCTGACCTCCCCCCAATTCCTTGTCCCACCTGGGCTTCCTTCCTCGCCTGCGCTTGCCCTGTGATCTATACACCTGCTTCTTCTCATCCTTCCACCAGGAATTTGGGTGCCAGCAGGGCGGTGCCCTGGATACCTTGGACCGCTACCGCTCCTCAAGACCTCTGACCCTGCCCCAGTGTAACGCAGCAACTGGGCTCTATTTCCCCGCGCGCAGTCTCGGTTTCCACTCTGGTCAAGGCCGGAGGCTGGGAAAGCAGCTCCGGCGTGTCCACGCTTCCCTCTCCCCTAGGTGGTAGGACCCGCCTCCCGCTCCACCGCCCCCTCCAGGTGAGTGGTAGCTTCTGCCAGGAGCGCAAGGTGGTGGTGACACGCATCCCCCCTCTTCCGAGCGTGCGTTGGTAGCGTCCGTGACGAAGCCAGCCCGATCCTCCCACGCGCGCCTCCTTCCTCGCGGCCACTGCACCCTTTCGGTGCCCCTGGCTCTCACGTGCGGGGAGCTCACCCCACATCATCTTGCCTAGCTCCAAGAGGGAAGTGACTGTATTCCATCCCCCTCTTCCTTCTTCCAGCCGGGCTACTGGGGCAAATCGGCCGGGCCCGCCCGCTTACGTCACCTTCTAGCCCCGCCCCCTCGAGGGTCCCGGGCCCTTGCGGCGGGGGCTGCCCGTGGAGGGTGTAGTCAGTTGAGGCGGCGGGAGCTCGGCGGAGTAGAGGGCCAGGTGACTGGTCCGGGCCATGCCGAGGAAGAAGCCCTTCAGCGTGAAGCAGAAGAAGAAGCAGTTGCAGGACAAGCGGGAGCGGAAGCGAGGTCAGTGCAGGAGCGAGAGGAGGGGGCGGGGCTCGGGTTCCCGCACGTCTAAAAGGAGGGGTGTACCCGCCGCACCTCTGGGGGGCGTGGGAAGGGGTAGTGGCTGTGAGCCGTTGCGCGCAAGCGACTGCAGAGGGTATTCCTTCACTCCAGTCCCCCTACATGGAAGGGGTGGGGAAGGATGAAGAGTTGGGGGAGGGGAATCCCTCCAGCTCGAACGGGCGCCATCCCCGCAGATCCCTGGAGGAGGAGTGACTACCCCCACGCACATCTAGGAACGTCCTGAGCAGGGAGAATCGGGCCTCAGAAGAAGTGGGGTAGGGTGAGGGGGAGCCAAATCCAACGGGGAGGGGGTCTTTTGGCCCCTGAGAGCCGGGTAGCACTGGCGTCACCGGCTCCTCCCCGCAGGGCTTCAAGATGGGCTGCGATCCAGTTCCAACAGCCGCAGCGGGAGCCGAGAGCGGAGGGAGGAGCAGACTGACACCTCGGACGGGGAGTCTGTGACCCATCACTTCCGTAGGCTCAACCAGCAGCCTTCCCAGGGGCTGGGTCCTCGAGTCTATGACCCAAATCGGTGAGAGGGGGCTGTGGGCACTGGCCTGGCCTTCCCCGCCTACCAGGAAGTCAGAGAGTTGGGGGCAAGCCGGCTGCCGCCGGCTTGAAACTGGAGATAGTATGGCTAGGATGCCATGGTTCTCTGCGGGCGCTGGGCTCCGGGAGTGGACACAATTTTCCCTTCTGATGGGGCTGGAGAGAGTTGGCTGTTAAAAGGACAAGGCTTAGGGGAAGACCGAATATTGCGTGAAAGAGGGACTTGGGGGAGGGCCTACTCAGAGAGGCAAACAACCTTGGAGAGAAAGCTTTGTGAAGTTGTCTGCCCAAGAGGAAAGTCTTTTTGTGGCCACAGGATTGCAATAGATGCTGTGGTCCCGTCCCATTAGATACCGGCTGCATTTTGAGCGGGACAGCCGGGAGGAGGTGGAGAGGAGAAAGAAAACAGCTCGGGAGCAAGTGCTGCAGCCGGTCAGTGCCGAAGTGCTGGAGCTGGACATCCGGGAGGTCTATCAACCTGGCTCAGGTGGGTGAGAGCTGGCTGTTGGGGATAGACACTGGGCTGGGGGAAGAGGTGTGGAGGAGTAAAAGCTGATTGTGAGGAAGGAGGGGTCTGGGATGCACCCTGGAGTCCTGAAACTATCCTTAGACTTCCTTTGACTTTTTCTTGACTTTCCAGTCCTGGACTTTCCCCGACGTCCTCCTTGGAGCTATGAGATGTCCAAGGAGCAACTAATGAGCCAGGAGGAACGGAGCTTCCAGGAGTATCTTGGGAAGATTCATGGGGCTTACACCTCGGAGAAACTCAGCTACTTTGAGCACAATCTGGAGGTGAGAATGGAGTGGGGGCAAGAGTAGGGCGTAGCGACCCAGGGTCAGATTGGTCTGGGGTCAGGCGGGAAAGGGACTCTGGGCTCAGGTTCTCTTCCACTGACCTTGTCTTTTCAGACGTGGAGGCAGCTGTGGCGAGTTTTAGAGATGTCTGACATTGTCTTGCTTATCACTGATATCCGACATCCAGTGAGTACTGGGATGAGGTTGGGAAAGCCGGAGGCAGGGGGGAAGATTCTTGTGGGGTCCAGGGCAGAGGCAGGAGTTGGGAGACAAAGAGGTATCCTCCTTCCTTTCCGGTCTCCTTTACGCCGTGCTGATGTCTGCAGTCAGGGTCTCAGTCCTTTATCACCAGTGCCACAGCCTGTCATTCCTTCCCTGGCCAACTGACTCTCCTCTCATTTATTCCTTTGATGAAAAACTACATATCCTGTTTCCCAGCCCAGCAGAGCTAAACCAAAAGAAGGTCCCAGAGTGGTGCTCCTGGGGATTCCATGGAAGCTGCTGAGGGCTTGCCCCTGTCCTGCCCATCAGCCAGCATAGGACTGGCCTGAAATGGTGGGGTTAGGCTCCAGACTCTGCTGCTGGACGGCCGTTGTGTGACCCTGCTCTGCTACTTCACTGTTGTCCTCCAGTGGGAGAAAGGGAGGTCTGTGGGGACATGTAGGTTGGAGGTCCTTAATGGCATGTACATACACACTCCTACACAAATGCACAGGTGTTACCCCTGCTTTGTCTTCATAGTTCAGTTTTGCTGATTTACCTGTTTTGTACCAGAATCTGCTACCACCAGGGTCTTGTCTCTGAGCTGTGCCTGCTGAGCTGGAGGCAGAGGACTCTGGGGTGACCTCCCATTACTCATCCCCTACCAACCCTGTCCCAGGTTGTGAATTTTCCACCAGCACTTTACGAGTACGTGACTGGAGAACTTGGGCTGGGCCTGGTGCTGGTCCTGAACAAGGTGGATCTGGCCCCACCGGCTCTTGCAGTTGCCTGGAAGCATTATTTCCACCAACACTTTCCCCAGCTCCACGTCGTCCTTTTCACCTCTTTCCCTCGGGACCCCTGCACCCCACAGGATCCTAGTAGTGGTGAGTGGCAGTGAGGAGGGCAGCATGGGAGAGGTGGGGTGGCAGGGGACAAAGGGAGAACAGAGAGGCTTGTGGACAAGGGTGTACCAGATCTTGGACCTAAGGGTGGTGAGAGAGGTGGGGTGTGCTAACCCTTTTGTGCCTTCTGATCTCAGTCTTGAAGAAGAGTCGGAGGCGGGGAAGAGGATGGACTCGGGCCCTGGGGCCGGAGCAGTTGCTGAGAGCTTGTGAAGCCATTACTGCGGGGAAAGGTTTGTGCCTCTTAAAGGGAGATGTGGCAGGCTGTCAGGAGACCCAAGGTCCGGAGTCATTTTACTCACCTTTCCTGAAGTCAACCTCTGTATTCTGGACATAGGCGAGAGGCCGGGGGAGGGTCAGAAGAGGGAGCAGACTGACTTGGTGGGACAGGAGAGGCAGCAGGTCAGCAGGAGCCCCAGGGTCACTGCCTTAAGGCTTTCCAGAACTAGTCAGAAAATTCAGAGAAATGCACATGATTCCAGGGTGGCATCAAGTGAAGGCTGGGGAGAGTCAGCTGTGGGGCAGGTTGGCATTACCCAACTCAAGAGGGCACCAGTTACATCAGCTGTGCAGTGTAGTCTGTGCTATCACGTACAGTGGCTCTAGGGAGAACCTTCTTTGTCGTCTTTCCTGAGCAGTGGACTTGAGCAGCTGGCGGGAGAAGATTGCCCGGGATGTGGCTGGGGCCACCTGGGGGAATGGCTCTGGTGAGGAGGAAGAAGAGGATGATGGGCCCGTGGTGCTGGTGGAGCAGCAGACCGACTCGGCGATGGAGCCAGCTGGCCCAGCCCGGGAGCGCTACAAGGATGGGGTGGTGACCATTGGCTGTGTGGGTAAGGGAACAGTGCGATGCGTGGCGGCCCCAGTGCTTGGACAAGAGGGGAGCGGGTCAGGCGTCATTCGGCTCTAGGTACCTGGAGGCCGTGTGCCGTAGTGGAAGGACTGTGGCGTGCCTGAGTTAAACCCCACCTCTCTTCAGTTGGTACCAATCTTGAGCAAGTATTTACCCACTGAGTCTTAGGTACTTTGGCTTTTAAAATGGGGACACTGATACCTAAGTAAAAGAACAGATGTGAGGAGTGAAGGGAAGAGGATAGAGAGAACCTAATAAAACCTGATAAATAGTGATAATAGTAATAATAATTGTTAAAACTTAACATTTATGTGGTACTTACTATGTGCCAGGCACTGGTCTAAGTGACTTGTATGTGTTAACTCTGGGAGTTGGAGTAATTAGTCCATAGCAGAGAGGCCCTGAAATCATACTGGGGGCTTAGCAAGTATTAGTTTCTTTCTTGGTCTGAACCTTTAAGTCTGTTGTCAAGGAGACTTTTCCCTTAGTGCAGACATTTGTCTCTGCCCTTGGTGTGGGGAGAAAGGAAGGTCTGATTAGGGCCCAGAGCCTGTTTTAATGTGGGTGGGGGAGGAGAGAAGTGACTTTGGCAAAGTTGTGGCACTGAGGTGTCACCAGAACCAGAAAAGGCCCAGCCTGGAAGAAATTAGGGAGAGCAGAGCAGAGTAGTTGGTTCCTTGGAAATGCTCCTGACTTACCTTCCAGTCTCCTTTTTGTCTTGGGCAAAACCTACCTGGCCGCTGACAGACCACTCCCTCTCCAGCATTCCCACCTGGCTTCCCTTCCCTGACTTTGGACCCCACTGCTTCTCCCAGGAGGCTGTGTGCCCTCTCTCAGCAGCCTGTGCACTAACTGACCTGTGCTCGGGGTGTGACAGAGAGAGTTTGTGGCACCAGCAGCCTGAGTTCAGATTCCTCTCCATCCCTCGGTCATTTATCCCCCAAACACTGAGCAGCAGGTGCCAGGTGCTGTTCCAGGGACAGCACGGATGTGCTGCCGTGAGAGTGGCAGGAAACCCCTGCCCTCACGGAGCTTGTCTTCTGGTGAGCAAATGGATTCATTATTTGAAATCATGTTATTTAGGGGGGTCCTCCAGGAAAGACTCAGAAGAGATCTGGGTTGATGGGGAGAAGTGGCTGTTTGGAGATGCGGGGAAAGGGCCTTCCAGGCCAAGGGGCCAATCAGTGAGAGGGTCTCAGGGTGGGAAGGAGCTTGTTGACTGTGGACCCAGCCAGAGTGCCAGGGGGATTAGAGAGAGAGACTGGGAGGAGGTCAGAAAGGTCGTCAGGAACCACGTTATGGGAGGCGTGTGGGATTTACTCCAAGTCTGATGAGAAGCCAGTGATGGGTTTTGAGCAGGGGAATGACAAGATCTGATTTCTGTTTTAGAAGTTTATTTGCTGAATGGAGAATAAATATGGGGGGTGGGCAAGAAAGGAAGCAGCGCACAGTCAGGCTACTGCAGTGGACTTCCAGGTTGTTTTTTTTTAAAGATTTTATTGGGGAATTGAGGGAGGGGAACAGACAAGTTGCTGTCCTTTTGTTCTTCAGTCCAGTTGTGGAGGACGTCACTTCACTGGTCCATGTTGGTATTATCATTGCACTCTTCCCGGGTGAGGCAGATCGGTCGCCGGCCTCTGGACGGCCGCTCACGGCGGCTCTTGGCAGCTCACGCAGGCTGCCAGTCGCTCACGGTAGCTTACGGGAGCCCACTGCAGCCCCACTGCAGCCTACACCGTCACCAGCGACTCACGGCTGCCCAGCTCCAGGTCGAGCTGTTGTTCACCATTTTAGCTGTAGAGGGCGCAGCGTCACTGGCCCTCATGTGGGATCCGAACTGGGGCCCTGCTGCTCAGAGCTGGTGTCCCAAGCCAACTCCTAACCAACGCACCACTTGGCCGGCCCGACTTCCAGGTTTTTGTGTGAGCATTTGGGAATACCAATATAGGAAGATTGGGAGAGGAGCAGATTTGGAGGGGCTGGGAGGGAAAGGTGATTCAGAAACTAAACTTGAGATTCTTTTAAAATATCCTAGTGGAGATGTTGAATAGGCAGTGAGTATAGGATCTTGGAGCTTAGGGAAGAGGACTGGAGATTTGAATTTGGGAGAGATTTAAATTTGGGGAACCATTGGTGAACATAAATGGTATTTGAAGTCATGGATTGCATGAGATGTGCGAGAGGAGGTAGGTGGAAAGAGGAGGAGGAAACGGAGGGTGTCACAGACATCAAATGGAAAAGATCGTTGGAGAGGAAAGGAGGGCTCAGCTGTATCAAATGTTGCTGATAGGTCCAGTGAGAAGAGAACAGAGACTTGCTCCACGGACTTGAGTCACTCTCTTCCCAGGGGTGGGTGATACGGGGTTCATCTGGCACATTTATGTTTTATGCATTTTGTTTATGTAACAGTTCATAGTCATAAAGAAGATCGCATGAAGAAGCGGTGACCAAAAACAGACAAGTCTTTCAAGGAGCTTCACTACAAAGGGGACAGAGAAATGGGGCTGGTGGGGGTTGTCAGAGGAGGCTTATTCCCTCCTCCCCTCCCCTTTCTCTCTTCCCCTTCCCTCCCCCTCCTCCCTTTACACCTCCTTTGGAAAGGAGATACCTTGGTGGGTCGGAGCGGAGCGCAGTCAGCATGGAGGTGCATCTGCATCTCCCCACAGGCAGCTGCCCCTGAGGAGGTGCTGAATGGGCAGAGTTGCATTTTGCAGGGCTGGGGTTTTGCCAGGTGAGTGAGGCAGCGGGGAGAAGTGAGACCAGGGCGTTGAAGCTCTATGAAAGGGACTGGCTTGTAGAGTGAGAGCATGGACTCTAAGTTGGCTAAGAAGGGAAGTGAGAACATGAGTCGGGTATTCAGTAGTATTTCCGTACTAGAGTCAGGGTCAAAGAATTCCTGAAATGGAGGAAATCGGAATAGTGATCTGGAAAGATGGGATATCAGGGCAGAAAGCGGGGTGCTTGCAGGTGAGATTTTGGACGTGTGAAGTGACAGGGTCCAGGGCCTGACCACGGGAGTGGGTAGCTGAGGTGGGGTGGAGGAAACCACCTTTGGAAGGGACATCCTGGCATTGAGAGGCCCGAGTGCTGAACAAGAGATTGTGTAGATACTGAAGAGAGTAAAGGTGGCCGTCATGACAAGAGTGGCAGCGCGCCCCGAGGGCTCTGGGCCTCTCCTTGGAGAACTTAGGATAATCGTGAGATGATATTCGTGAGGTGCATGTCTCCCTGGGTTTGGGTACTTAGTCTTCTCCTGCACTGAAACACACAGTTGTTTGCTTCTCATTTAATCTTGACCGTGAGCTTGGAGGTGTCCGCACTGTAAAATAAGTAAACAGGCTCAGAAGGTTAGGTCAGTTGCCTCGAGGTCACAAAGCTGGTAAGTGGAGAGGCCAGGATTTAACCCTGGCAGTCCAGAGTCTGATTTGTAACTTGCAATGTTAAACCACTTCCTTAATTTCTGAGCCTTAGTTCCCCTTTCATCTATAGGTACAGCACCATGTCCTGCCCATCAGAGTAAGGATGTGTCAAGTGTTAATTTTCCTTGCCTTTCTCAGGTTTCCCCAATGTGGGTAAGTCCTCGCTGATCAATGGGCTGGTAGGGCGGAAGGTCGTAAGTGTCTCCAGAACCCCGGGCCACACGCGATACTTTCAGACCTACTTTCTCACGCCCTCTGTGAAGCTCTGTGACTGCCCGGGCCTCATATTTCCCTCCCTTCTACCCAAGCAATTACAGGTATGAGGGCAGAGGGGTTGGGGAGGGAGCAGGCCCGACATGGAGGGAGGTGCTGAGCGCTCTGTCCCCTTAGGTTCTGGCGGGGATCTACCCCATCGCCCAGATCCAGGAGCCGTATACTGCAGTGGGCTACCTGGCCTCCCGAATCCCTGTGCAGGCCCTGCTCCACCTGCGCCACCCCGAGGCCAAGGACCCCTCGGCAGAGCACCCCTGGTGTGCCTGGGACATCTGCGAAGGTAGGTTCCATGCCTGGCTCCTCCCCCTGCCCTTGACTCCTTACCTCTTCTCAGGGGTTCTGCCACCAGCCCCGTGGCTCGCCACTCTCCCCTAGATTTCTGTCACAGGGCCAGCATGCGCTCTGGCCTGGAATATTCTGGGGCAAATTGGAAGGACTGTGTTAGGGAGTGGGGTTAATGGCTTCCCTCCCCATTATTCTTTTCTCCCTCCAGCCTGGGCAGAGAAACGTGGTTACAAGACAGCCAAGGCTGCGCGGAATGATGTGTACAGAGCGGCCAACAGCCTCCTGCGGCTGGCGCTGGATGGCCGCCTTAGCCTGTGCTTTCATCCCCCGGGCTACAGCGAACAGAAAGGTCGGCCAGCCAGTATGCTTCCCCAGCCCCTGCTGTAGTGTAGGCTGAAGGGTGTGGGCTTGTGGCCACAAACTGAGGGCAAGTCTGGATTCTGTGCGAGCCTGTCAGCTCTGCATTACTAAGCGTCTCCGAGGTGGTCCCTGATCTGCAAAACCGAGCTTATAGTTGCCCCGTGGCAAGGTGGTGATAAAGATGGGAGTTAATGTGTGCAGAGCTATTCAGTGCCCAGCACATGGGGGGAGGTTGAACGAACGAATGAATGAATGCATGCATGTATGCCAACAGCTGTAAAAATTGTTAGTCTTTGTTCTTCCCCATCTTTCTCTGGCTTTAGTTTCTTGTTCAAAACTCTCCTCTGTTCTTTTTCTTTTTTGGTTCCCTAGGCACCTGGGAGTCCCATCCAGAGACCACGGAGCTGGTGGTTTTGCAGGGTCGGGTGGGGCCAGCAGGTGATGAGGAGGAAGAGGAGGAGGAGGAGGAGGAAGAGCTGAGCAGCTCCTGTGAGGAGGAGGGAGAGGAGGACCGGGATGCAGATGAGGAGGGGGAGGGGGATGAGGACACCCCAACCTCAGCTCCAGGGTCCAGCCTGGCCTCGAGGAACCCTTATTCCCTTTTGGGGGAGGACGAGTGCTGAGGCCCTGCCCTGCGCCATCTCCCTCACCCAGTGTCTTTGCTTTTGGACTGACCTGGGAGTATTTCTCCTCTGCCACCCTAATTGTGAATAAAGATTGTCTGCTTTGTAGCCCCTTCCCCAGATGGACTGAAGTGAGAGCAGCTGTTTCAGACTGACAGCTGTGGGAGGCTTCTCTTCTCCCTTTTTTCATGCATTCTCTTTGTGAAGGAAAAGTTCTTTTAGGAGCTAATTCAGTGGGTTCTAAGGCCCTGAAACTGCTTCCTCTGCCTTCTCTGCACCTTGCACTGTGGGAATTCCCTTATCAGCATGGGGAGGGCAGGGCCCTTCAGGCTGGAGGCCTGGTCTCCAGCCAGCCTCCTTTGGACTTTGTGCCATTCCCTCTCAGATAGGAGCAGCAGCCCTGGGCGCCCCCTGCTGCCAGACCTGGGCTATACCAGGAGCTTCTGGGAGAACAAGCAGGAAGAGTTGTCAAGATGATGTCTCCAAGTGAGATTTTTACAGGGTTTATTCAAATTAGGAAATATTTATTGAGAGCCAACTGTGTCTCTGGACCTGTGCTAAACACTGAGCGTATAAAGGTCCACAGACATGGCCTGACTTAAATTTGCAGCCTGGCCACGATCAAGACCCCATTATTAGGCACCCAATTTTTTGGATTAAGAAGGGTTTATAATGTTTTCCAAATTCTTGAGGCTCATACAGTATAATTCTAAAACTCCCTGTTCATGAAAATATAATTAAGACTAAATGCTTGTGAAAATGTTGATTAAATGTGTACAAGTACAGTCTTAATTACTGGCAAACAAATAGTGTGCACGTTTATGATTTGAGCAGACTAGCTCTTTAAATATAGTGTTAAGTTTCATTACGTAAAAGCCATATGCACTAAGGGTATATGAGATTCAGAGGGGAGGGCACAGAAGCAGCCTCCTGAATCCCATTTTCCCTGTGTGGGAATGGAGCCAGTGTGACTCAGTGCAGGGTCTGAGCTGTCCTACAGTGTCATGCATTTCAGCAGTGATCAGCTCTCTTGTGAGTCAGGGCACCTCAGGCTTTGCTGTGTGTCTCCCTCGTCAAGCAAGCAACTAGACTCCTAGATTTAATTCTTGGAAACAAGGGAGAATGGATTTTGTTTTAGTGGCTGCCATAGTGCTATCTGGGATGGGTGGTAGCAAAGTGTTGCTTGACTGGTCAACCATTAGGTGTAGGAGTGAGGAGAAGGGGCAGCACCAGACCTTTCTCTTCACTCATACATCACAGTCAGGTCCTGGGTCACTGGTCCGTAATGCCAGCAGAGACCCTGTCAACGCAGGAGCAAAAGAGGCTGAGGTGTTGGGAGCCACACATCCCATCCAGCTCCCCCTCCATTGGTCGCAGTGAGGACATGAGCCCTGGAATTGCACTCCAGTGCCAAGTGTAAACACTACAGGCATGTCAGTGTGCTTCAAGGCTGCCCAAAGAGCTGTGAAAAAAACTGTCCAGCTTGAGAGAAAAACCTGCCTTGAGCCTCAGTTCTGGGTCTGATGGAAGAAAGGGGGGTCCCAGCTCAGTTTCCTTTGGGGGTTTGTGATATTCAGGGAGGCTCAGGGGACTTCTCTGCTGCTGGAGGTGGGGTAGGGATATTGGAATCTTCTCAAAAAGTGGAGAAAAAGGAGAATTTCACTTTGTCTTTTGCTGTCTTATGAGTGTCAGTGGGGGCAATGGGGGGACTCAGGTGGGGATGAAGATTTGAGGCCTGGAGCTGGAGGGGAAGCTGAGGAGGGGTATTTTTATGCTGAAAACCTGGAAGCAGGCAACTCTGACATCCCTGAGGGACTAGACTAAATGAACCTTCCCAGGCCCCTGCCAGTGCCTCTGACTCCATAGGAAAGTAACCTAGAAAAAGAACTATTAGCAACAAACAAACCTGGGAGGAGGACAAATAATACCCTAACGCCAGTGCTCGAAGCTGAGGTTGAAACTGACTAAGAGGGACAAAGGCAACCAGGGGCCTAGCTCCCCTCCGTGCTGAAATATCCAAGACCCCTGTCCTCACACCCCTCTTGCCTGGGTCATACCCACTATGGGTCTACTTGACCAGGGAGGTCTGAGGCTCTGGTCGTTCCCACAGCTTCTGGCCAGAAACCAGCGCATCTTATTTATGTTGGAATTCCATTTAGACATTGATCAAGCTCCTTCCAGGCTTGTCTTTTTCCAGACTGATTTCTAGTCATGCTTCTGGGACAACGTAGCTGTGTGTGGTCCAGGATAGCTAAATTATCTGGACCTCTGGTTTTTTTGTTTTGTTTTTTAAGATTTTATTGGGAAATTGGGGAAGGGGACCAGCCAA
>NW_017732400.1:4096-5661 GCF_001890085.2 Hipposideros armiger | reverse complement strand
TTTTTTGTGGAGTTCACAATTCATTGGAGAATGGAAACAACTACAAAAGTATGGTAAGTGCTGTGAGAAGGGTAGTACAGGGTCCCATGGGATAGCACTGGCTTTATATGGGAAGGGCCTTGGGATGCTGATCAGGAAGGAGTGGAGGACAGGGCTGGAAGCTGTGTTTGTATAGCAAGTTACATATGACTGAAAAAAATCAGTAGTCTGGTAAAGAATTACTATGGGAACACCCAACAGGGAAAGCTAAGCCAGTTTGGGTAAGTCAGAGGAAGCCTAGAGGAACAGAGGTCCATGCTGAGGCCTGAAGAGTGAACAGGAACCAGCCAGGCATTGAGAGGGGAAGAGCATTCCAGATGGGACAGCAAAGGTTGAGGAGCAAGCACATGACAGCTTTGGCAGACTAACTTGTTCGGCATGGCTGCGGCAGAGGATCCAAGGGAGAAGTGGGGAAAGGTGAATCTGGAGGGGTAGATGAGCCAGCTGTTGCTCTGCCTTGTCAGCCATATGAAAGATGTAGGCTTTAATCTATAGCAGGGTCGGCACACTTTTGAGATGGAAAAGCCACCAGGAGTCAGCAAACTGCGGCTCGCAAGCCTCCGAAGTAAAATTGAAAATGAAAATAAAACTATCAGTGTCATTTATAAAATTTTTAAAGGATATTATTCACAATGGTGATTATGTAAAAATATATTTATGGCTCTTGAATAATTTTTAAATTGTTGTGAGGGACAGGATTGGCTCTTCCAGGGGTCGGCAAACTTTTGAGATGGAACGTACCCAAAGAGCTGCATGTGGCTCGTGATCCGCAGTTTGCTGACCCCTGATCTAGAGGTACACTGAAGAACCTTAAGCTAAGACAAAGAAGAAGAGATTTGTGTCTTAGATTACTCTTGTTGCAGTGTGCAGACTGGTTTAGGAAGGGGAGAGATCAGAAGCTTTTGCAGCAATCCCAGGGAAAAAATAGAAACCAGAATTAAGGTAGAGGGAAATGGAAAGTATTAGTTTTATTGGGAGGGGGGGATACTTAGGAAGTAGAGTTGACAGGTCTTGAGGGTTGCTTTGCTGTGTGGGATATGGAGAAGGACAAGTCAAGAGTGCATCCCATATTTCTGACTTGGCAACTGGGTGAGTGATGGGGCCATTTCCTAAGACAGGTTTTTTACAAATGGAGCCTGGGGGAAGAGAGGTGGTGGCTGCAGACAGAGGTTTAGGCGGTATTAACATATAGATGGGAGGAGAGTAACAGATCAGCCACAGAAAGTGTGTAGCATGAGAAGAGAAAAGAGCTGAGGAAGAAAGTGGAGAACATAAAAGGAGGGCAGGGAGAGAGGAACAAGCAGACAGGATAAAACCTAGCAAAGTGTGGTGCAATGACAGCTAAGGGAAGAAGGAAGGGTGCAGTGTTGAATGCTGCTGAGGAGTGAGGCATAAGGAATGAAGAGTCCACTGGGGTTGGTAGCAGTGAGCCTTCATGATCTTGGTGGGAACAGTACTTACTATTGGACAACCGAGATCAGTAACCTCAGATGTCAGAGGACTGAGGAATATTTTGGAAGAAGAAA
>NW_017732400.1:0-3936 GCF_001890085.2 Hipposideros armiger | reverse complement strand
AAACCTTTGAGTGTTTTAACAACTCCCAACAAACAAAAGCCCAGGACTACATGGCTTCACAAGATGGTGAATTCTACCAAGCATTTAAAGAAGAATTAGTACCTATCCTCCAACTATTCCAAAAAAAATTAAAGAGGAAAGAATGCTTCGGAACTCATTCTATGAGGCCAGCGTTATCCTGATACCAAAACCAGACAAAGACACTACATAAAAAGAATTACAGGCCAATATACCTGATAAACATAGATGCTAAAATTCTCAACAGAATACTAGCAAACCAAATTCAACAGTACATTGAAATGATTATACACCACAATCAAGTGGGATTTATACCAGGGATGCAAGAATGATTCAACACCTGCAAAACAATTAATGTGATTCATCACATCAACAAAACCAAGGATAAAAATCATGATAGATGCAGAAAAAGCATTTGACAAAATTCAATGTTCATTTATGATAAAAACTCTCAACAAAGGGGGTATTGAAGGAACGTACCTCAACTTGATAAAGGCTATATATGACAAGCCCACAGCTAATATACTCAATGGTGAAAAGCTGAAAGCTTTTTCTCTAAGATCAGTAATAAAGCAAGGATGCCCACTCTCACCATTATTATTCAATATAGTACTGGAAGTCCTAGCCACAGCAATCAGACAAGAAAAAGATAAGGCATCCAAATTGGAAAGAAAGAAGTTGAACTGTTACTATTTGCAGATGATTTGATGCTATATATAAAAACCCTGATTTCCAGTCAAGATGGTGGAGTAGGTAAGTGCTGTGCTTGCCTTCTCTCATGACTGCATTAAAATTACAACTAAACTACAGAGAAACCATTATAGAAGACTAGCTGAACAGAAACCCTACAACTAAGGACATGCAGAAGAAGCCACCTTGAAACTGGTAGGAAGGGTGGAGTCACAGAATGGGCTGATCCCACAACCACATGTGGCAGTTAAAAATCAGGAGGGATATCTCAGCTGCAGAGGTTCCCCTGGAGGAGTGAGGGATCCCAGCCACACACTGGGCTCTCCAGCACGGTTCCAGTGCCAGGGGAAAAAGTCCCCACAACTTCTGGCTGTGAAAACCAGCAGAGATGTGGTTGAGTGAGACAAAGGGCTGCTGGGCTCCCAGGTGTTCATCTTAAAGGGCCTGTGTATGGACTTACTCGCTGACAGTCATTTGCTGGAGCAGCAGCTCAAAAGGTGGCAGGCACATATGGGAGGAACTGAATTATCTGGCTCCAGGGTGACAGCTGGAGGGACAGCTTTCTCCCAGACAGAAGTGCTGGCAGAATCTATTCTTTGTTGAGCCTTCCCACTTCCTCACATGCAGATGCAAGTGGCCACCTATCTGAGTCTCCATTGCCCTACCCTGGTGATTCCCTGAGATCCTGCCCCACCCAATTTGTGGGTCCACCCAAGCTGTTTCCAGTGACTTTTTCATACAAACAGCCAGTCTTGGCTCATGCTGTGGACTTCCCTAAAATTTCTCAAAGATTCACAAAACCCAAACAAGCAGCATTTCCCATATCTCTTGCTGAGCAGCCCCTAGCCCAGCATTCATGGCAGCTGGCCTTGGTTCATGGTTTGGCCTTTCGAGGCACCTCCAAGCCCCACTCAGGCGATGGGCATCTTCAGATTACTTTGCAACTCATGCTAGGTGGCCCCAAGTAGGGCACAGGTTGCCACTGAACTTGGCCTGAGGCAGGGCCCCTTCCAGGAACTGGCATGCCTGTTGGCCAGCGTCGGATAGAGCCACAGCACCACATGGCTGCCTGCATGGATGACACACCCAAAGGACTGACTGAGCAGGCACCAGAGCCCTGCTAAAGAAAATTCTACTCCATAGGGTCAGACCCTGCACAATAGCTCTTCCACTGTAGTCACAACTAGTCCTCATAGCCAAAAAGCCTGAGGGTCAGTCTCTTGCACTGACATGCAAACAGTAACCAGTGCTCAACTGCAACAGCAGGGCACACACAACCCATACAATGGACACACCTGGAATGTGTGGCTCAGGTGACCAGGGAGATTATGCCACTGGGCCCTATGGGACACCTATTACATAAGTCACTCTGCTAAGACTGGGAAACATTGCAGCTCTAACTAATACATAGAAACAAACACAAGAGAAGCAGCCACAATGGGGAGACAAAGAAACATACCCCAAATAAAAGAGCAGACCAAATTTCCAGAAAAAGAACTAAACAAAATGGAGACCGGCAATCTACCAGATACAGAGTTAAAAAAACTGGTTATAAGGATGCTCAGTGTCTAAGTGAGAACTTCAACAAAGGGATAGGAAACATAAAAATGGAGATAGAAAACATGAGAAAAGAACCAGTGAGAAATAAAGAATACAATAACTGAAATGAAGAATACATTAGAGGGAATCAACAGTAGATTAGATAATGCAGAGGACTGAACAAGCAATTTAAATGTTAAAGTAGCATGAAACACCCAATAAGAACAGCAAAAAGAAAAGAATCCAATAAAATGAGGGTAGTTTAAGGGGCCTGTGGGACAACATCAAGAGGACCAACATTTACATCATAGGGGTACCAAAAGGAGAAGAGAGAGAGAGCAAGGGATTAAAAGCCTATTTAAAGAAATAATGACTGAAAATTTCCCTAACCTGGTGAAGGAAATAGACATACAAGTCCAGGAAGTGCAGAGAGTCCCAAACAAGAGGAACCCAAAGAGGCCCACACCAAGACATATCATAATTAAAATGCCAAAGGTTAAAGACAAAGAGAAAACCTTAAAAGGAGCAAGAGAAAAGCAGCTAGTTAACTACAAGGGAGCCCGCATAAGACTGTCAGCTGATTTCTCAACAGAGGCTTTGCAGGCCAGTAGGCATTGGTACAAAATATTCAAAATGATGAAAAGCAAGGACCTACAACCAAGAGTACTCTACCAACAAAGCTATCATTTAGAATTGAAGGAGCGGTAAAAAGCTTCCCAGACAAGAAAAAGCTATAGAAGTTCATCACCACCAAACCAGTATTACAAGAAATTTTATAGGGACTTTTTTAAGAAGAAGGAAAAAAATCCAATAAGTGAATAATAAGATGGCAATAACTACATCTTTATCAACAATTACGTTAAAAGTAAATGGATTAAATGCTCCAAATAAAAGGGTGGCTGAATGGATAAGAGAATATATGCTGCCTAGAAGAGACTCACTTCAGATCAAGAGACACACACACAGACTGAAAGTAAAAGGATGGAAAAAGATATTTCATGAAAATGGAAACAAAACAAGCTGGAGTAGCAATATTTATACCAGACGAAATAGACTTTAAAACAAAGAAAGAAAAAAAAAACAGAGAAAAAAGGATCCCGTAATCTCACTTCTGGGTATTTATCCAAAGAAACCCAAAATGCTACTTCAAGGGGATGTGTGCATTCATATGTGTGCAATTCATTGCAGCATTGTTTACAGTAGCCAAGATGTGGAGGTAGCCTGGGTTTCCATTGATGGATGAATGGGTATTGCATATATATACAATGGAATATTGCTTGGAATGGAATGGGTTCTTGCCATCTGTGGCAGCATGGATGGACCCGGAGGGTATTGTGCTGAGTGGAGTATGTTAAACAGAGGAAGACAGATGCAATGTTATTTCACTTATATGTGGAATCTAAAGAACAAAATAAACAAATAAAATAGAAACTCATAGATATAGATAACATTTTGATGGTTATCAGATGGGAGGGAGTTGGGGTTGAGTGAAAAAGGGGAAGGGATTAAGAAGTACAAATTGATAGCTACAAAATAGTCATGGGGATGTAAAATATAGCATAAGGAATATCATCAATAATATTGTAATAACTATGGTGTCAGATAGGTACTAGATTTATTGAGGTGATCACTTCATAAGTTATATAAACATTTAATTATGTTGTACCCTTGAAACTAATATAATATTGT
>NW_017731455.1:3706077-3707965 GCF_001890085.2 Hipposideros armiger | reverse complement strand
TACAGGGATGATGGTAAGAAAGAAAATACTGAACTTGGGAAACTATGACAAAACATCCAGGAATCAACCAGTGCTTCCTGCTTGAATATAGAGCACACAAGCCAGCCTTAAGACGGACCTGCCCACTCTTTTCAAGGCATGCAACTTGATCGAGTAGGTTGATTTTATACTCACACCTTTGCTGGCCTAAGGCAGGAGAGGCTCCCAGGCCTGCTTGTCTTTTGTCTCCCTCCCTTGCTTCATTTCTTCTTTCCTTTTTTTTAAAGGAACACTCCCCACCTGTGTTAGCTTTCTATGCCGCCGTAACAAATTACCACCAACTTTGTGGCTTAAAACAACACAAATTTATCCTCTCACAGTTCTGGAGGTCAGAAATCTAAAATGTGTCAGCAGGCCAAAATGAAGATGTCAGCAGTGTTCCTCTGGGAGGCTCCACGAGGAATCTGTTTCCTGTTCCAGCTTCTAAAGGCCACCCACATTCCTTGGTGAAACATTCACAGGTTCCAGGAGTAGGACGTGGGCATCTTCGGGGGACATTGTTCTGCGACCACCCAACCAGCATCACCAAGTGCTGCTGGGCGAGAGGTGGAGGGCTGGCAGGGACAGGACAGTGGCTGCACATGGCAGTGATGCTCACGTCACACTTCGTTAGCTGTTGGAATCAGCTAGGTCCAGAACTTTTGGAATGGATTTGGACTAAACCTATCATTCTGGTTTCCTTCTTGCAAAACCACACAGCTCACTGTGCATTTCACCAAAACATGAACCCCACTGACATTACAGAGACAAGTGTATAGCAATAACATAAGAAATTATCTGGCATGTATTACACACCTGAAGGCACTCAGGCGACAAAAGGAAAAGCTTTGCTGTTGAATTCAGCTCTGGTTCTTCACAGGTAGGCAAGTCTTTCAGGTGAGAGTTTAGGGAGGGGGTGGTGTCTGCAGGAGAAGATAGGAACAATCCCAGAGTGCTTTTGAAGTACAGGGAGTTTCACCAGCAGCTGCGTTTACTTTTGGTCCTGCCCATATTTACCATCCTCTGCACCTATTCCTTACCCTGCGGAAAATATAATCAGATGTTTCCATAAGGCGAGAACTTTGCTGGGTTTTCCTCCGTAAAACAAAGAGCCACTACTAGGTCCCCAGAACAAGCAACAGCGACATTCCTATGCCTTTAGGACAACCCACATTTTTAAAGAAAAAAAATTTTTTTTGCAGGGGGCACCTAAAGTTGTTTTTAAAAGATTCCTTCCCTTTCCACCCTGTTTCCCCCACACACACACCCCGACAGAATCCCAGTCTCCAAAGGAATATTCTGGAAGGAGGTAGGTGGGATAAAAGCTCATGAAACTTCCTCTAGGCCTTTCTCACTTTTCCAAGGGATGTGGGTTGAGGAGATTATGTTCATTTGTGATCAAGTTTGAGACTTAGAAGAGGCAAGCTAATAGTCCTTTGACAAAGACCAATTTTATGTCTTTGTTTTAATCTTTAATCTGGTCACCATATGTTGTCTCTGAAGGATTAATTAATTAAAAGACCTTATTTTCAGAACAAGCTGGACTCCCATGGGCAATATGCCAGAAAATGAGAAAAAAAAAGTCAGTTTGTCAACTGCAGAAATGTCTGAAAGAAGTGTTGAATACTTTTTTATTAATATGAATTTATAAAAATTAGTCTAGGCTTGCAAGAGAATATAGATTTTACTCCAAATTCATGAGCACTTAACCCACAAGAAAAGAAGACTCAATTCTTTCACAAAACATAATTAAAGATCCACTGGTAATAATAAAGACAGTACCTATGGGATTGGACACTCAACTGTATTTTTTAGGTAAAATTTAAACCAGTAAGCAAGCACTACCCAGTTAGAAAACAATATTGCTTTG
>NW_017731455.1:3694056-3702287 GCF_001890085.2 Hipposideros armiger | reverse complement strand
AATCTCTTTAAAAATTCACTAGAGGATTCAAACTAGTAGAAAAAAGAGTGAACTTGAAGATAAATCAATAGAAATTATGCCAACTGAAGCACAGAAAGCTAAAAGAATAAAGAAAATAAACAGAGCCTCAGAGAAATGGTGGACACATCAACATACATCCAATAGGAATACTGGAAGGAGAGGATAGCGAAAGGAGCAGAAAAAATAATACAACCAAAGAAATAAAAAACATCCCCCAATTTATTGAAAAACAGTAACCTACACAGCTAGGAAATTCAACCAACTCCAAATACTATAAATGAAAAGAGATCTATGAACAAACATATCATGATAAAAATGATGAAAGTCAGAGATAAGCTAAAAATCTTGAAAACAGCAAGAGAAAAATAACTTGTCCCATACAAGTGTATCTTCATAAGATTAACAGCCAACTTCTCAGCAGAAACAGTCGAGGCCAGACACCAGAATAACGTATCAAAGTGCTCAAAGACAACCACTGTTGACCAGCGAGTTAATATACATGTAGATCCCACAAGCTAAAGGCCCTGGTCCACAAAATGACTGATCTCATGTCAGGTCAACTGGCCACAAGCCCAGAGGTTCCTGTGACCCCCTTGGGTTTAATAATTTGCAGAACTCAGGAAAACACTATACATACTTAACAACCAAATGAAGAGCTATGTAGGGTGAGGTTTGGGAGGATCCCAGACACAGAGGAATCTCCATGGAATCTGCATGTGTCACCCTCCTGGTGTAGTGATGTGTTCATTAAGATGCCCCACCAATTGTGTCCAGAGTTTTTATTAGGAATTCATTTGACAGGCATGACTTAGTTCACATTGGTCATGTGATTGAACTTTATCTCCAGCCTTTTTCTCCCCTACTTTCCCCTCCCCTCCTTGGAGGTTAGGAGGTCAGGCTGATAAGTGGCTCAAAATGCCAACCCTCTAATCACATGGTTGGTCTTTACAGCCTGAACAGCCCCATCCTGAAGCTACCTAGGGACTCACTCTGAGAGTCATTGCATTAGTACAAAATTAGGTATGATTCATAAATAACAAAGAGACTTTGTCAGGAAATTCCAACGGTTTTAGAAGCTCCACGCCAGGAACCTTGGGTAAAGGCCAGGCAAATCTCTTATTATACAGCAGTCATGGCATGTCATTCTTTCCATATGTTGCTAGATTCAGTTTGTGAATATTTTTATTGAAGATTTTTGCATCTATATTCGTAAAAGATATTGGTTTGTAGTTTCCTTTCCTTGTGATGTCTTTGTCTTATTTTGGTATTAGGCTCATAGAATGAGTTGGGAAGTGTTCTGTTAGTTTTGGGAAGAGTTTTGTGAGAAGTTGGTCTTAATTCCTCCTTAAACATTTGGTAGAATTTCCCCATGAAACCATCTGTTCTTGGGAATTTTTTTGTGGGAAGTTTTAAAATTACTAACTCAATCTATTTTATAAATCTTTTAAGATTTTCTACTACTTCTTAAGTTTCAATCATTTTTGTCTTTATAGAAGATTTTCCATTTCATCTAAGTTTAATGATTCATATTTTCCATTCATAATTCTTTTTTGTTTCTGTAAAGTCAGTAATACTAGCTCCTCTTTCATTTCTGCTTCTCTGTATTGCTGTTTTGAAGATGAGGGTGGGGCTAGTGCCCTGCTTTCTTTGGAGTGACACTCATGCTTTGTGAGCATGGTACTGGGTGGGGCAATAGCCTCTGGTTGTCTTGGCTTGTGTCTTCTGCTATGGAACCTCTACCCTATGAGTGAGGTGGAGTGAGGGTGTCCAGGAGCCCGGTATTCTCGGCTTGCTATGCCTGGGCTAGAGCCTCCATTGTATGAATGGGGCTGGGTGAGGGAAGGGAACCCCTGGAATTTAGCCTTTTCCACGCAAGAGTAGCACAGGGATGGGGTGGGCTAAAATGCAGCCTGCCCTCCTGAGAAGCTATTGTAGCCCTCTCCTAGGAACTAGGGGAGGAGAAGTCTGTTCTTAGCCACACCCACTTGGAGTGGAGTTTCTGTTACACTGATCTGTGGCAGGTGGAGACGGACTGGGTCATGGCTCTAGTGCCACAGATTCTCGAGGTTTGAGATTTTCTTGAATAAATGTTTCTTCCTTTGCTGTATGCCCTTGGGACAATTTGTAGAGATGTTAGATGGCTATTTATAAATAATTGTCATCAATTACAGGTGTTCACTGGAAAAAGGGTCCTCAGAGCTCCTCATGTGACATTCTGGAAGTATGCTTAATCTCCAGCATTAGTTTATCTAATGTGTTGCTGAATTCTTGGCTTTATAACTTTAGGTAGCTGTGAACAGTTCAGGGAGGGCTGACAGAAACAGAAGACTGAGAAATAGAATAGAGGAAGCATAGCTGTGGGGAATTAATGTTGAAGAAAATATTAAAATATGAAATGAACTTAGAGAAGGTTAAGGTTAGAAAGAGCTAGTGTATGGGTTCATGGAGTAACAAATGAAAAGCTTACATGTAGAGCAAGGTACATATTATAGATTAGACACAAGAAATAATCTCTTTGCAAGGTTGTACAATAATAGATGTCCCGCTCAGAAAGGCTGCAGAGTTGCATTTCAAAACAGGTTAGATCCTCCAGGTGATCTCATGAGCGACTGAACTGCAGCTTCTCCATCACCTCATTCGCTGTAGTAGAATTTGGCAGAGGCCCTTAATTAACACAAATTATTAAAATAGCTTCAGTGTTGTACCTTTCACCTTCCACACTGAACCGTAGCAAAATACCCAAGAGTATTTGTAATAGTAAGGTGCAAGCAAGCCAAATAATTGCTTTGTTCTTCCTCCAGAAAGTTAAATAAAAGCAGCTGTCTTTTCTACTCGACTGTCTGCGAGGCTGACTGAGGTGTGTTGCTGCCCCAAGACTGGGGCAGCGGGTAAACAGCCTCATTAGATCCCTTGTGATGGTTGGATTCTTAGGGCACATCAGTTTCCTGAACATGAGCACGCTATTGTTTTTCCCTGTCCAAGATGGGCAGATAAACGATCCTTCAAATATTTACCCTTCTTATCTTGCTTACTGCAATAAGGGAACTTGGCGTGGTGTCATTTCAAGTGAAATGCCAAAGACAGAACGATTTCAATGGAAAGAGAGCGCTATTATTTATTTATTTATTTTTGAAAGAACATTATATTTTTATTTATTTATTTTTTAACTGAGCCATCCTGCCACCTGTTGGCAGCTCAGTGGCTGCTCAGCTTGGGCCGGGAATCGAACCGCTGTTGCTCAGAGCTCAAACTCTTGAGCGAGCTCTTAACCAACTGAGCCACTCGGCCGGCCCAGAGCTATTATTTTAATGAGCTCCTTTAAAATTAAAATCTTAAAAATACTAGGGGAAACGAACGCTCTCATGTGTTGGCAGGATTACAGGACTCGGTCTTTCTTAGGGATCCTCCAACTCTTACGGCAGTTTAGTGATTTCTTCCATAAGAGGCAGAAGTAACAACAGATACAGTGATACTGTCTTCTCTTAGCAAAAAAATTAAAATATGCTGGCTGTATATTTAAATTGCAATTTGCAAAGTATGACCAAAATTACTACTTATTAAAATTGTGCTCTAAGATTGACTAGAATTTGAATTTCGGTCAAAAAGGGGAAAGTAGGAACAACCATTGGTCCAATATACACTAATTAGGCACACTAAATTATGTATGCCACAATTTTATACCTAGATTGATTGATAGTGATAAACTGATTTTAAGTAATCCTGTTTATTTTGAGGGGTTTATACCCCTCTTGGAAAATAGTTAGCACTGACACATCACTGGATGAGGGGGCTGCTTTACATATTGAAAGGCAAAGTTAAATTGGAGGAGTTTGGAGATACATTTGCGTGCCCTTTCAGTTATCCACGTTCCTTGATTATATCTGCTCCTTAACATCTGACAAGCTAAGAATTGAACTCAAAATATCATCAATGTCTAGGTGTATTCCACGTGTCTGAAAAAAATCACATAATAAAGAGCAGTATATTTTTGAAAAGCTTTAATATTAAGGTCACAAATCTATAATACAGCACAATTACTGCATGTTGGATAGCCCATGATTTTTTTATAAACCTTCATTTTAATGGAGTTTAAAAATATCCTAAATAAGGTTTTACATATGTAAAGGATATCTCAAATCTTTTTTGCAGAATATTCATAAAGAAAGGGAGGGGGATGAGTCATTTTTATTTATTTTTTTCAAGATCTTTTTCTTAGAAGTTTCTTACCTAGTTAGGAGCTCAAAATGCAATTGGATTAGCTAGAGATTGGAGTTACACAAAATTATTTACACTAACAGGTTGCATTTGGTTAAGTGTTTTAAATAATTTTCTGAGTCTTATTAAAAATCTGTGTATCTTAAAATGTATGAATATTTGAGTTGGATTGTAGTGTTTTATTCTAAAAATTATCTCATAAAGTCCTAGGGCATAAATAACAAAGTATTATTATTTTGAACTAAACAAACAAATTTTCCCATATGTATTTCAAATCACAGAATCTCAGAATGGCTTAGAACTTGAGGTCATCTTGTTCCATTTCCCACCCACTGTGATAAATAATACTTGGATCAGCTATTTTATAACCTCTATTTGAAGACACTCACAGGCAGAGAACTCAGGGCTCTCCGTGGCATGAATGACTCAGTGTTTAGAGCATTTACTAGTTGTTAGTCACTGGGCTGAGTGCTTTTCTAATATCATGAAACAATTGGGAGGTATTAATACCCAGTTTAACAGAGGAGGAAACTGAATGTTGATGGAATTTAAGTAACTTGATCAAGGCTGTTCTGGTAAGTGATAGTGTCAGGTTAGCTGGCATGAAATTGGTGAGCAGGACACACTATGCTGTGTGACAAACTTACTCTCATTTTTATGATTTCATGATTCTAAGATAACCATCATAGGCTGTCCCCACCCCAAACATTGATTTATTCAACATTGCTTCTTGTTACTTTTCTGCTGACCTTTTCTAGGACGCACACAGAGCAAGCAATGCAATGTGGGAAGGAGAAATATCTTTTTCCCCACTTTAGTTTGCTCTAAAAAAAAATTTATATTAATTCATAAAAAGTCCCACAATACAAAATATATAGGGTAGATAAATATTAGTCCCTCCCTATCCCCTGTATTCAACTCTCTATACTTATTAGGAGTTTGTAGTGTCCTTCCATTTATCTGTTTCTTTTATATATGCAGGCAGTCCTTGCTTTGAACAATTCTCAAATGCACAGTTGCCGTTACTATAGTTTAAGTAACACCAGTCCCCCAACAACACAATTCCAAGTCGTTACCACGATATATTATCCGAGCAATTACCTAAGTACAAACGTCACTCGTAGCTCTTCGGTCCACACACTGCTGTGTAATAACAGATGTGTCCCGTGAGCAGTGATGAATAATGTCACTTCTTTCAAAGTCTGTTGGTGATGTGTCACTGTGCATGTTATTCACTTAGTGTACAGACAGCAAGCTGTGTCACCTTCTTTCCTAGTGGTAGAACCACGTGCCATTTGACAAAAACGGGTCATCAAAAGAGTGAACTGGCCTCCGGGGCAAAAAGGCAGCAAAGAAATGGGAAGTGCACAAACGCGGCCGTGAAATTGGGGTTGGACGGAAGTAGAGTTGTAGAGAAAACAGCTGATCATGGGAATGGTAACTGCGCTCTAGATACGCCACCAGAGAAACGTGGTTGAGGGTGAACTTACTGACATAAATCAGAAAGTGGCTGTGATGAAAAGGATGATGTCCCCTGAGGAAGCGACTCTGGCAAAAAACTTCACATTAAAGGCACTCTTGGAAATATAGCCCATCAGTGAAAGGACGAAGATTAAAGTGTTTGCTGATCCAAACTTAGAAAGGAGTATGACAATTTGCCAGGGCAGAGAAAAGATACTTGCTCTGTAGTATCAATTTTATGATGAGAAGAAGCAAGCAAGGTGCTGTTCAAATACTCTCGATAAGGTTACTTACCAAGAAATATAAATTTTAATTCTCAAGGATTGTAATGTTTCAAGTGACTGTGTACTAAATATTAGCTTTATTTTTTTTCCATTTTCCCATACATTTATATTTGGCACTGAGTTTTTAGTATTTTTAACAAACATTTTTAAGGACATGGGACAATCATATTTTCCCCATTAAGATTGCTTTGCTGTTTCAGCTTGCATGGTCATTTTTATGGTCGTTTACTGTGCAAAATTAAGGACTGTCTATATATTATGTGTGTATGTGTAAACATGTATAGAGCTCTGTTTTTCACCGGAAGACTACCTTTTGTCCCTCCTCACCCATTTGGCCTCTGTCCTTCTCTACCTCTGGCAACCACCTGTCTCGTCTCTGCGTCTATGATCAACCAGGTTTTTTGTTTGTTTTAGATCCCCACTCCCAACACTATGTTCTCCTTCATTTCTTCTGGCATTTTTTTTATCCTGTCATTAATTCCATTCAAATTCTGTGTATAGTTTCAAGTAGAGATCTATTTTTTTCTTTTCAAATATTCCCAATACCATTTACTAAATGGATCACCTTTTCTGAATGTATTTTTTTAATCTATTGTGATTATGGTTCAATTTTATTTCTATTTGTTTGCAGTTTTTTTTAACTCAGTATTATGCTCATTTTCCCAAAAGTTCAAACAAGAAATCATGACTTACATTTTCTAAGCAGTAAAATTATCGTATGCTATACTTAAAACAGAAAGCATGTTAAAAACAGAAACATGGCTTTAGAGAGAAAATATTTAATCTGTTTCATGAAAAAAATGTACAAAGCTTTAGAAAAGAGTCATTAGGTTTCAGTGTATAGTATAAATATATTCTCGCTTTCTATAATCACATGTATTACACTTCTTTTGAGTTGGTGAAGGCCACTGCACACTCATTCCAAACCATCCTATTAACACATACGCTTGAAAAAGTCACTGAAATTAGTCTTGAAACAAATGTAGAAATAAAGTGTATAAAAATATATTAATCTGTCTACATGAAATGCTTAAAAAATGCAAACCAAGTAAATTCTTTTAGAACTAGACCATGTCTAGAAATATCAATATGTTCTTGTAAATTGGATTTTCATTGCATTTTTTATCTTTGGAGAACAGAATAAATACAACCAAACCTTTGGAATGACAGATATGAAGTCAGTATAGCAGACCAACTCTATTCTCAGAAATAAAACCACAAGTTTATCCACACAAGAGAGGGGAAAAGTTTGTCTCTAGAATTTGACAAATTTATGAAATGTTACAATTTGAAAGTAATTTTATATATATAGATAGATAGATAGATAGATAGATGTATAGATAGATAGATAGATAGATATAATTATCATGGATAAATCAGTGTTCTGTGTGGATATTACACAGAAAATTTTGATTTGTCCATAATCCAGACGTAAAGTAATGACAGCAATTAAAACATTTCTAAACTGGCTCTCAGTGGATCCTAACAGTGAGAATTTCAAATTTCTTTTTTTATGTTAACCTACATAAAATCTAATTAGGAAGTACACCTTAGAGTAGAGAAAAATTAAAGTCTCATAGGGTACTGTTCTCCTCCTTTGGAAATTGAGGTATTAGAAATTCTAGAAAAAAAATTGACAACAAAATCATTCTGTTGGGCCGGCCGAATGGCTCAGTTGGTTAAGAGCTCGCTCAAGAGTGCGAGCTCTGAGCAACAGGGTCACTGGTTCAATTCCTGGCCCGAGTTGAGCTGCCAACCAATGGCAGGATGGCTCAGCTAAAAAAAAAAAATCATTGTTATTTCTGTTGTGTGACCACAGTTCCTCACTGAAGCTTCTACAAAAACCACAATTGTTTTAGAGAGAGGGAAGCCTGAAGTGTGGGGAGGAAGTGGTAGGATATTCTTTGTAGAGAAATTTGGATGACTATCAGAGGCATGCATGAACAATACATTTCAACTCTATACAAACATACTGCTACGTTTTGAATACTGTAATGAACGCAACAATCAACACTATGTACACACTCACGGAATGAATATATTTTTGGTGGGATTAAAAATAATGACCACAAATTCTAAAAATAGGAGTTACATGGCAGAATTCTACACTTTTCAGCACGGAACAAACATGTCTATTTTTACTCTTCATTACTCTAATTTACCAACTAATGTGTGGCCTGCTATACTTTAGCATATATTTTTCATGAACATAGCGCACTAGGTAATCATAAAAACACTGTTTAAATTGGG
>NW_017731455.1:3689991-3692311 GCF_001890085.2 Hipposideros armiger | reverse complement strand
CAATGTAGCACGGTAGTTGAGCAGACTCACTCACTTCCTAAATGCGGGATCTTGACTATGTTTGTGGAACTGCTTAGAACGTCTTTGTGTCTGTTTCCTCATCAAGGATATAAAAAAAATTAGGTCCTCACAAAGTGATTGTGAGGATTAAATGAGTTAATATGTATAAAGCACTTAGAAAAGTGCCAGGCATATAGTAAGCACTCAATAAATGTAGCTATTATCCTTATGACTTTATTTAAATACTCAAAGACTTAAGACAGCATTCACAAAAATAAGTACTCCTAATTCCGCAGTCTGTTTTCACTCTACATCTAGGAGTTGAGCTAGGAATTAGGACACCTGTGTTCATATAAAAGATCCATCACTCACCATTTACCCTTAATAGTCATTCAGCAAGACTGGCCAAACAACGGCTGGTGCCAAGCATTGCTCGAGCGTCAGGCACTATTCTGAGCTCTGAGCTTGAGATATGTCACCAACATCCTAAAGCTGATTCCTGTTCTGCAAAATGGACACGACATCTGTTTGTCTGATTCACCAGGTTACTCTGAGGCTCAAATGAGGCAAAATGCACAAAGGTACGTACTCTGAAGATTTTGTTAAGCACCATCAGAGTACATTACGGGAATGTGGTTCAGGGTATGTCTAGACCCTTTCAAAGGCAGTTTATTACTCATAGCTCTAGATGGTCTTCAAAAAAAATTTTTTAATAAAACTGTAGGCATGCTTCTTTGTAACGACAATATTGTTTATAAAATAGTAATATGTTTTATTTCTCTTCTTGAATCCCAACTCTAAGGAGTATATTAACATATCAAATAGTTGGTAGAGAAATAGTTTCCTGTAGAAACTGGTTGCAGAAAAAATGCCAAACCATGTGCTTATTGTCCTAAATTATTAACTAAGACAGTAATTAGCAGTTTCATTAGTTCCTAAATGTTTTACCAACACCGTTTCATTGACTCCTTCAGCCGCCCCATGCAGCAGGGACAGCGCAGTAGCCTCATTTTACAGGGTAAGAATCTGAGTGAGTGCAAAGTCCCTGCTCTGGACTACTACCCTGCACAATGAAGACACTGGAAGAACCACCATTTCTGTCTCCACCACATCACACANATTCTTTCCTTTTGACTGTGGAGCTTTCCACGGAATGCACTGTCCTTGGGTACACTTGAGAGCGACATACCAGCAGAGGGACACACCAAACAGTGAGTAACTATACTAGGCAAACATTCCACAGAGAGTATCTAGGGTTTTCGCTTTCCAGCTCTAACCTTTGAAAAGAATTCACCCCCATCAGCACACTAAGAAAAGGAAGGGGTGCAGCCAGAGGAGGTGGCAGGCGCTGCCTCCTGTCCTCTTCCCCAGGCTCTGTGGTGACACCGTGGGACAGCCAGAAGACGGCCGGCCTTACCTGCAGTCTTGTGTGTGAAGGGCCCAGGCTTGCTGGACACGGGATCCAGGCAGATCAGTTGAGCCGCTAACTTGTAACACCAATCTTTCTATTACCCTACTGCAAGGAAATGGGAAAATGCCAACTTTTAACTATTCAGAACCTAATAGTGATCTATGGTTAGTGTGAATTCTTTATTTAAATAAACTACATATGTGCCACAGGAGGAAAAGAAGGAAATCTTGGTGAGCAGCCGTTAATTCTACTTCTAAAGTATGACACTACCATTACCGTTTTAAGTTGACATAGAATTCCTATGGATTCCAGAAATGGGATTTTATAACAAAATTAACAAATTCTAATAATGTTACTTAATTTAAATTAGCAAACTATTTAACAAGGAAAAGATGTTTCCATTTTTTCACCTGGATGATCATGGGTCATGATTACTGGTTATGTAGCATTTTACTGCATTCCTTTTAATGGTTACCTGCTGCTGGAATAATAAATAGGCTGACCTGGTGAAAACTTCACTATAATAGAATTGCATATATTCAAGGCAGTGTGAGGGGGTAGGGTCTACCTACTGCAGTGTTTTTTATGAAGTAAGTTTTTATGTGTGTTAACAGATTGGCCAAATGTTATGTGTCTAGAGCTCACTTTGGTTATTGAAACAAAATTGTCTTAAAGAATCTTTTTGTGCTAAGAATTCAGTTATACTTTATGACAAGGTCTTATAATTACCTCTTGAAGACCAATTAAAATGGCATTCATTGTTGGAACTAACACTGAAAAGATACTTAATTCTTTAATATATCCATCTACCAAGAAAAACTTTGGATAATATCTGGATTTAAGAAAGAATGGTCCAGAAAATCTTTCAGGGAACAATTATCAGATTGTTCCAAACCCTGACGGATAAGA